>NC_089786.1:0-35000 GCF_040412425.1 Macrobrachium rosenbergii
GCAAGAAATATAAGCTTCAAATTTCACTGTTACTCTCACTATCTTCATTCTGTCCTAGGCCCAGGTCCAAAACTTGAAACTGCATCGTTATAAGTTTCTGTCATACAAACCTCTACATCTGTTATTGTGGCTTGAACTGAGTAGCCATTCTATCCTGCCCAAATCGAACATGTCACTTCTCAGGAGGCAGTCTATGTTCATCAAACACCTACATTTGTGAAGGATTTCGTGGGTGCATTTCTTCTAAAAATGTGTCATTCCAATCCCGAGGTTGCACGTTGTGGGCACCCTAAAATGATGAGAGGAAAGGTTAATTAAATCATGGAAAATCAAGGTATTTTGGTTACACAGTGACAAAGTGTGGATGCAATCAGCTACAGCCTAGCCTAAAGTATCCTAAACACAGTTCTGTTACAAACAGGGAACACAGATGTAAGCATTTATGAAGGATCCCTTTCTATAATTCCTTTCAATCTCTACAATAGTTACTGTTTTATAAAAAAAAAAATTTGGTCTTCACTGTAAATTTTACTACAAACAAAAGCCTTATAATGCACATAAATTATTATTATTTTTATGATCATAATTATTATTATTCCATCGACACTTGCTAAGAACAAAAGGTACCACTATCTGAAGCCAACCTCTCAGAGAGAAAGGAATACCATTAAAAAAAGTACCTGGGACTGGCTAGAACCTTGCTATGACTTTAAAAAATATCCCAAAATCTGAGAAAACTTAAATCAGAGAGAATTTCTGGATTTAAGAATAAAAATTAATAATTTATTGCTCTATAAATGTTGTCAGCAAGAAAACTTTCTCCTTGCAGTCATTTTTTTAATGTAATGACTGGCTACTAAACTTCAAGGAAATTAAAATGATTGACTTGCATAAACACTAAGGTGGTTATATCCGATATATTTCAGGAAATATAAAGTGACTCAGGAATGGAATAAAATATCTGGGCCAAAGGCCAAGCGCTGGGACCCATGAGATTATTCAGCGCTAAAAAGGAAATTGAGAGTAAGAAGGTTTGAAAGGTGCAACAGAAGGAAAACCACTTAGTTGCACTATGAAACAATTCTTAGGAGAGGGTGGAAAGTAAGATGGAAGGATGAGAATGTGAACGGAGGTACAGTAAAAGGAACGAAAGGGGTTGCAGCTAGGGGTTGAAGGGACGCTGCCAAGTATCTCAAGTAATGCCTACAGCACAATGTGTGAGGTGCACTGACGACATTGTCCCCCCAAAAAAACTTTGTAACATACACGACCTTTGACAACATAAAATAAGTACTCGTACCTTTCCTCTTAACATGAAGGAGAAAACGATATACTTTCTGAAGGCTTCCAGCATGATATGGGGCAATGCTAAGGCTGGAGTCACGATGCACACACTCAAGTAGTACCGCGCTCTCTCATACTTCTTGATGGTAGTGTACCACATCCCCCCCTTAGTAGTGGTATGGGAGAAAGTGCTAGACTTCGTAAATTCCTCGCTGTAGACAGAAAAGAATGAAGAATTATACATTTTAAAGAGTTAACCAAGTCACATCATTTAAGAACAGGTTGACAGAAAAGTAATGAAGAAATGTATGTTCTAAAATTCAGTCCTGATAGTTATCCAATTTATATAAAGAAAGATTACGTATACAGCACTTACTACTGTACACAATAACATCTCAACTTAATGGACTTCTGCATTTATCAGCTAACATCTCAACTTAATGGACTTCTGCATTTATCAGCTATGTGGTTATCAATATTTTTTCCTTGGCAATATTTTTTATATTTACTTTAACACATCTCTTAAATTGAATGCTAAGTGTAAAGTCCAGGTTAGTTTGGGTCATGAACTATATGGAATTGCTGTTAGCTGTAAGATATCAAGAAAATAAACAAGTGCAAGCTATAATATACTGAGTCTTTGTTGCTTAATGGACTGAGAACTTAGCCTTCAGGACAAATTTGTAAAATGTTAAATAATTTTTGGATTCTTTTTGTCATGGGACATGGGTTACTATCTAAGCTGCAAGGAAGGAAGGATGAAACCTCTTATGTCTCCCAAAGGATTATACAAATGGAATGTAAAATTTAGGCCAAAGGCCAAGCACTGGGACCCATGAAGTTATTCAGTGCTGATAGGAAACTGAGTATATAAATGTTCAGAATAAAATTTATTTTTTGGATACTAACCTACTGTTAAAGTTAGCTTATATCTTTGCACAGATAGGCGAGTTGGCATTCAAACAAAACATCAAATGGCTACCCGAATGACCGTCTAGTGTACCTGTTCTCTACCAGGTGTGTTTCGAATGTTTTAGCTCTTGTCAGAATTCTCCTGACAGCCCACTAAGTTGTGGGGAGGCTGGGTGGGGTCTACTTTAACAGTACATTAAGTATCCAAACACAGTAATAAATTCTATTATAAAACTATATTATTTGGGATGAATCTTACCTACTGTTAAAATTAGCTGATTCCCACACTGAGACAAGGATGGTGAGTAGTGCAACTAGACAAAATCAGCCCAACCAATCAAGCTAAAGGTTTCTTGCAAGTTGCATGAAACCAAAAACATTCTTACCTGATCTGGAATCCTTTCTGGATCTTACTACAGTACCACCAGAAGTTGGATTCCTTTTCAGGTAGCAAGGCTCTCTCATGCGTGCAGTGAAGAGCAGCCTTGCGGAGAAAACCGCTTCAATTCAGTCAGAAACATCAGTTACTCAAACACCTTTATGACATAAAGGTATGCTCCTATATAATATATGTACCTTCATGCTCCTCAATATATTAAAACCTGGGATTTAGAATAATGAGCCTAAAGGACTGCTCTTTCTTCGGTTCAGGAAAAGACTGCCCGCTACTAGTAGCGGACTAAGGGATTTACTGTTTTCTCAAACACGATTCCGCATACTTAAGGTAGACAGCGGACAAAAGCAAACCGCACTTCTACTGCACCGCATTAAACCCATCCTCAAGCAATAAATTGTCATAACACTTAAAAGAAACTGCAACAGCTCTCACATTATGAATGTTTACCTTCAATAAAGGTGAAAAGGCATGGATCGAGTTCTCATGCACTAGTCTAATCAAATACATCACAAAGAACCTCGTGTTCTTTGACAAAGACATTCTAGGTTTCCAAAACCACAACAATAAACGTTACCTTTGCCTCTTCCAGGCTTAACCTTTGACAAAGACATCCAGTTTTTCTAAAACCACAAAACAAAAGGTTAACTTTGCCTCCTCCAGGCTTACTCTTTAACAAAGGTGTTCTAGGTTTCTAAAATCACAAAACAAAAGGTTAACTGCCTCTTCCAGCTTAACCTTTGACAGAGACAAAGTTTTTCTAAAACCACAAAACAAAAGGTTAACTTTGCCTCCTCCAGGCTTAATCTTTGACAAAGGTGTTCTAGGTTTCTAAAATTACAAAACAAAAGGTTAACTGCCTCTTCCAGGCTTAACCTATCTAAGTGAGTTTTAAGTGCCCCAACAGGACAGAGCAGTGTTTCCTCTTCTTCCCCACCAAAGAGGTTAAATTGGAATTCTTACAGTTCTCTTTAAAAACTTAGCCTTATCATTCTCAGCTCTAAGGCAAAAACATAAAATAGCATTCCTTAACAACAGCCTTAAGGAGAGTGCTTGCAATACTTTTTTAACTACTGATAGTGCTAAATAAAAGAAGTTTAATTAGTAAATAATTCAATGGAACATTCCAGAGGCTCAAAAGAATCTGCAGATAAAATTTACACCTGCGTCTAAACTCCAGAGAGAGACTGATACAGAGTTGAAGAGGCTTCAAACTCAGCTGATCTCAACACCTTACGGTGCTGGCCAATTTGAACAAATGACTCAGTACAAAAGATTTCTTGCCCCTAAAAATCGACACCATCCACCTAAGGGCAACAAATTCCCTGTGAATACTTATAGAGGCACTGTACATGAGCCCACACAAAGTACCTTGAAAAGCAATACCTCCTCTGTAAATACATCTTGAAGGAATTTGAGTGACTGAGGATGTACTGGTATGAGAAAAATGTCCCCTGCACGTCCACCAAAACATCTGATCGTTCTTGTGGAAAGTCACTAAAACCATGCTGGAAAAACCAAAAAAGGATTGGTACAGACACTTAAAAGTTATTCAGTCCTAATGTGTCCAACAATGACTGCCAATTTCCAGTTGCTAATGGAGCTAGGAAAATGTCAGAGGTAAAATCCCAGTGAATTACTGTCTGGTCCATTTCATTCTCTATACAGGCAGTCCCCAGTTATCGGTGGGGGTTCTGTTCCCTGTGGCATGACGATAACCGAAAATCGGCGATAATAGTGCTGATCTGCAGTTATCAGTGCCAATAACTGGGGTTTGGTGCTCATAACCAGAGATCAGCACATATCGGCGCTGAAAATCCAGTTATCGTTACTGCTAGACAATCAGTGTAAAACCAGATTGCTGATAACCAGGGAATGCCTGTATTTCACAACTTCCTACTAAAGAAAGAGAGGCTTCTGCTGGAGAAGACAGAGGAACAGCTATTAGAGACTAAACCAGTGGAGGGTAACCTAAAAGGAATCATAACTCCTTCACTGCCTCCACTATGTAAGGCTCTGCTCCTAAGTCTCTCCAAGCATGCCAGGAGGCTTGCAATTGGCCATCTACCAGAATCTGAGGGCTGAACTTATCCCCAAAAGGTATAAAACAAGACTTGTACCAATACATCCTCCCTAATTGCCATAACCTGCGCAGCATGCTCCTTTACTACAGATAGGAGCATAAGTGACACCTGTGATAGGAGGTGACAGCAGCTGAGTACTGCATCGCATCCACAACTCAATGAAAGGGAGACAGTCTGAAGTGACTCAGCTGAGTCCACACAAGTCAGCTAAATGAAAGAAAACAAGGCACCAAAAGATAATAGGAAATGTTGGTAGGTGGGGGAAGATGAGTTACGATGACTCTCCCACCCCATCCAAAAGCGAGTCAACATACTTTAAAGCATTCCCATATGACACATCCTTAGAAAGCTATGTTGCTAGATTAATATCTAGCTTGGAAACAACAGAAGATACTGTAACCATGGCAGATTTGGAAAGAGAAACATTAATCAAGGCAGAAGTGAGAGATTTGCTGATAAACGAAGAAAAAGCAAGTAAAGAAAGAACAAGTGCATTTTGAATGAGAAAGAGGAATAGGCTGGCAGACAAGGATTTTGAATGAGCAAAAGATGAAGAGATCGGTTAAACAGTTAACTGAGTTGAAATAACATCAGAATAAGTAAAACTCACTACAGACATTTTTAATAAAACTATCTATACCTATTAATTAGTCCTATCGGTGCTAACAACCTCATACAGTCCTAAGTGCCAATGACGACAGAAGTCACAAACGTAGCGAAGACTAACATTAGGCAAACACATACGTAGCGAAGATTAACGTTTAGCAAAACAATCTTTTGGCTAATGCATTATACGAGACTCTGAGCGTGAAAAATGGAGAGGCACAGAAGCACATTACCCTGAGAACCAACCCAGTTCCCTGTCAGATGACTCTTCCAACTGTCTCAAGGCAGTCCTAGGTTGGGCTACAGACAGGTGAGGGCACCGACTCCTTATCTCTTATCAGGAAGCACAAAAATGATTGCAAACTATGTTCTAGATTCTTAATATACTTTTCCTGAACTGAAAGGGGAGCGGAAGGTGCAGCTAAAGAGGAAGCCTCAGTACTAACTAAAGCATTAGCAAAGGAAAAGCCTACACTGAGTATGGATAACTACAGACAAAGGACCTAGAGAAGGGGAAATGACAGGTTGAGAACTTGACCTCACTAATTCCTTTCGCAATCTATCTGCTTCCCTTCTCTTCCTATACAAAAGAACATATGCAGAAAGTCATTAAAAAATCCCTACTTCCTCACGTCTATTCTCAAAATCACACTTTATACCATTGCAGCCAGTGTAAACAGTGTGCTTCTCCTAAAAATCAACATCCTCCTAACACAGTAAACATTCCTACAGAACCTGACATTTCTTAGCCTTGATTCCAGTGGAGGCATCCTAGGAAAAATAAATGTACAGTACCATGATAGTTGCAAAACAGCCATGAAATACCAACAAGCGTCTAGACACAATGGCGGCTAAGAGAATTCTGACGAGGGCTAAAACATTCGAAGCACACCTGGTGGAGAACAGGTGTATTAGACAGTCATCCGGGCAGCCATTTGATCTTTTGTTTGAAAGACGACTTGCCTATCACCGCAGGGATATAAGCTAACTTTAACAGTAGTTAAGACTCATCCCAAATAATTATGTACACAATACGTACTCCTCAGCTAGAATTTTTTATCCTACTGAAGATGCCAAGATATCTAATCTGAGTATTACTATTTAATTATAATTACTACAGTATATTCATAACGCAAAAACAATTGTATGGAACAAGTAACGGGGGGCCTTTTCATGGGAGGGGGAAAAAACAGGTGTGAAAGAAGGTGAAAAGCAGAAAGACAGACGACAGCAATGGATGAAAACTGACAGGGAAAAAATAGGTGGTTTATGAGGACTCAAAGAACATGGCTAGAACCATTCACCAATGCCTACTGTGCACTGCATGGGGCTTACTGATGGCACTACTTTCCTAAACCAGCAATGACTTGGTATTAATAAAATTTTAACATTTAAGTTCATTGTGATAGGATGACTTAAAACAGGAGCACATTATGAAGGCAAATATTAAAGAAAATTCTAATTTTATACTTGCATAACTGAACCTCATAACTATCAATGAACACAAATAGCGTAATTAAATCTTTCTGAAAACTACAATAACTTAATAAAACTTAATATCAACCTGAGGAGGGGGTGGTGCAAAAATCATCATCTCCATTAAAAGTCTCCCTGGTCTTGATCATCAGCCACTGTTGTGCTGCGCACACACGATCTTTTCCCACATTTTGTATCTTCATCAAGATCATATTTGCTGAGGCTGTAAAAACAGAGAATATTTCAATTACTTTACAGTTTTACAGCATTCACTAAATTCAATAGCTTTTACATGATATTCAATTGTCTACAATACAATTAAACTTTGAACAAATGTAACTGCAAACCAACAAAATACAGTATTTACTTGGATATCCTGCTCCCTACAGGGAGTGACAATGTACACTGAAGGAACCCCTGAGTAACATACTCTAGTAATAAACAGTGTTGTCTTTGCAATAATGAGAAACTAATATTACTTGATATTTCTTGGTCCTTCAGCTTACTGACCTCAACTTACCATTAGTCTTCACTTAATGTGACATTTCTGTTAGGATATTTCATAGGCTACCATTTTAGAAGTGACAAATCTTGCATGTAAATCTCTTAAATAAAATCAGTGTGATGTAGAGGCAGGTCTATACTAAAAATTACACAAGATGACTATTAGCTGAATTATTTTGATTGTTTAAGCCTAACCTATGCTACAGAGTCTTTGTTACTTATCACAGATACAGAAATGGTTATAGAGTCTTTGTTACCTACACTATCAGAAATTGCATACAAAGCCAGCATGGTATGAAGAACGGCTGATCTTACACCAGCATCAGCACTGAGGGTGGGCATTACTGCAGACTACTACTATCACGGCCTGGTTCCTGCCATTTGCTGACCGGAACAGTTACCACCTTTTGTTTAAGTTTTCGTTTATGTTCATTGTTTTTATTTAAGTTTATGTTGCTGTCTTTTGCTTACGTTTTATTACATTCATCCCCAGGAGGCCACTACTAGCCTAAACACACCACCCATTTTGCACATAAACTAGCCTAGCAGTTACCAAAACCAGGGGGCCATGGTGGTAATCTTTTTGTTGCTGTTACTGACTGAGCTGACTGTATGCCAGCACGGGCTCTTACTCATAGAGCAGCGCCTAAAAATTGGGAGTAGATAGTCTTCAGTTTAACCAGAGGATGTTAAAGGAAGCTCGGCCCCCTGGCAGGTAAGACATAACCTTAAATTAGGTTAGGTTAAGTTACATAGCATTTTAGGGTACCTCGTTGGCAGGCTAATAAAACTGCCGTAGCAATGACCACTATCTCCAATGGCCTAAGGGCTGATTTTTCCAACAGGATAGGCATTAAATAACCATTACCTAATTATTAAAGCAATTACCTTCGACATTCTCTCGCAAGGGCCTGCGTTCACAACAGGCTAGCCTAGGGTATGGAAACTGGCTAGCCTGGCTAAGCAGAGCCTTAATCACTGCATATAACTGGATATAAATGTCTTAAAAGATAATTAAGACAAGGATAAAATAAAAGCTAAATAAATAAGAGAGACGACTGCCTTAAACAGCCATTACCTCAAATTATTAAAGCACATCGCATGGGCCTGCGTTCACAACGGGTTAGCCTAGGGTATGGAAGCTGGCTAAATACAGCCTCAATTACTGCATATAAATGGATACAAATGACTTGAAATATAATTAAGAGATGGATAAAACCTTTCGAAGGCTAAATAAATAATAAACACGATTGCCTTAACGGGCATCAAAATGTACCGAATTTGGAAGACATGGTCGACTTCATCTGGCCTCAATTATCGCTTGTTTTTAGCTGAAATTAACATTATCTTTAACCAAAATAGTCACTATCTAATTAATTAACTTATATTTAACGTTTAAATACTAATTAAAAAGTAATTACCTGCAAAATTACACCTGGACTCGATACTGACGGTTACGTTTCTGTCTCGTGGCTTTGTTTACATCGAGGGGGCTTATGGGTACGTTCGAGGTATGAATTAATTTCTTCTTTATTATATTTGCAAATGAATAAATGCATACCAGCATACACGCATATATAAAAATAATTTATACATTTTTGTTCTAATTAAATATATTAAGTACATTTAACATGATTCTTAAATAAACTAGTTTAATATTTTCGTTGCCAGCTGCGTTAGTCAACAAATTTTAGGTACTGTTTTCTATATGTAATATTAATTTAGTTGTTCTTAATATCACTGTATCTCGAGAAATATAAAATATTTAATTAATGCATATAAATTTACTAATAAATGCACATTACTTGCGTAAATATGCTAAAATTACGCCATATGAAGGTATAGAATTTTTAGTGCACAGATAACAAGCCAACATACTCGCTTACGCGCGTTCACAAAATACCAAGAATTAAATTATGAGCATTATGAATAAAGGCACATATTGGCAAACAAATGATAAACCAAGGGTGGAACGCAGTACTTTAATTGCAACATAGTTGAGGCCTCCCTTGAAGCTTTTAATGTGTAAAAAACTAGATTTATTTTAATATCTGAAGAGGGCTATTGTTAACGAAATGATCGTCTTACCAGTGTCAAGGACTGGACGTTATTTAAGCAGTTAAAATCAAACGAAAATCAAACGAGTTTACGTTGTTAGGAAGGAAAACTGCTTAACAAACCTTGGTGATTTTTGGCTAAACGTAAATAATATCGCAGTTCTGATCGCTGGCAAAGTACTTGACTTGGTTGAACTACTGGACAGCAGTTTGCCACCTTAGTGCTCAAATCAAACCAAGGTGTAATTCATGAATGTTGGTAATAAAGCCTTTAAAATTGCTGGCTCTAGACTACAATTGCTCCTACCTGATATGCGGACTGAAAATATCCAGTCTTTCAAGCAAAATTTGTCATTCCAAGATGAATTTGGACTTTCCTATCCTACGATGTTATGACAGTGTGGATTTGTCAATTAATATATGGGTCATTAGGAAAACCTTGTAACCGTACCAGTATCCTAAAACCTCACCACCACAGAAGACAGACATAAACAGAATTACTTACATCATATTAATTCCACGACCGAGACTAAGAAAGTGGTTTGATTTACGAAACAGTCACTTTTATATCCAGTGCAGCAACCTGCCATCGCCATGATTGTTTTTCCCACCGGCTAAAGCTGAAAGTTAACACCACAAGAGCTTTCAAAGAACTGACGTTGAAAACTATAAGCTCTTGAAGGATTTTCTCCCCTTGGCCAATCAGAGGCCGCCACAGTAAACTGCCGAGAAAAACAATAATTCTACGCCTTCTCTCACTGGCTGAAGCTTTGGTGCTTTCGTTTATATGTATTTTGGCCAATCAGAGACCGCCACAGTAAACTACAGAGAAAAACTTGAATGTCTCGCCTTCTCTCACTGGCTGAAACTTTGGTACTATGGTTAATATGTTCTTTAAAGAGATTCTCCAGTTGTCAATCGCAGTATTTAAAGAATATAAAACATACCAAGGCTAAAATCTACATTATTCTGTAATTTTTTTCACGTTGCAATATGTAAATGTTGCAAGTTTCCCAAGAAAAGTGGCAAAATAGCAATTTGGTCACCTTTAGGCCTATTGCAAATATGATCGTTACATTGCAATATGTTGGTTTTGTCACAAGGCATAATTTTTACAAGAATTTTAAAGAGGGTAGAAATTCAACACACTTCTATATATATAAATGCCCTTTATTGAGAAAAAATTGTAATTTTTTTTATTTCAAATTCTATAAAAGACTTTGTAATATTATTATTTACAGATGAAAAACTTCTTTTTTATATTTATCATACTTTCGTAAAAATATCACTAAACAGTCTATTCTAAGCTAATCTATACATATAAATTTATAATTATTTTTTTTTTACTAGACGTAAACATATTTTTCATTCTTTGTTAAAAACAGTTTCAAATTACAGCAACACAAGTCTAGACTGACATAAAATTTGCATATTTCTTCCTTTTGAAATTTTAGATTAAAAAAAATGTGAACTGACATCCAGTACTGTACAAAAACTTCAGGAGATATTGATGAACTATCATAGCTGGGAAGAGGCCTGAGATTGGTGGTCCAAGGCTCTCTGATATGAAAAAATGGCCTGTGATTGGTCAAAAGTACTCTGGAATGTGAAAGAGGGCTGTGATTGGTCAAGGGTGCTCTCAGATATGATATAGACCTGTGATTGGTGGTCAAAGGCAATCTGATATGAGAAACAGGCCTCTGATTAGTGGTCAAAGGCACTCTGATAAGGTACAGAGTCCTGTGATTGGTCAAAAGCACGCTGATGTTGGGAACAGGCTTCTGATTGGTTAACAGCACTCTGATATTGGGAACAGGCCTGTGATTGGTCAAATGCACCCTAAAATGGGATAATATCATGTAATATCTCAAGTGAGAAAATTCTTAATATGTCTACAGTCGAATTTAAAAGTAAATATTCTTTAAAATATTCACCATTATAAGCAGAAAACATTCCAGAATTCTCGTAATCATTCTGTTTGAATTAAAAATGAAATTTTTAAGGCATAACAAACTTGTCCAACAGTATTGTCAATTAGTCTCAATCAGAGATATTCTACGTTTACAAAAAAGAAATGTGTTATGATTTCATAATAAAATTGAACTTTCTCTCCAAACTAAAAATCTCGCAATACTTGTGTCAGTTCGCAAACAGAATGTCACCTGTTACACATGATCGAATGTTCTATATTTTAAGACAAATATTTTTTTAAACTTCATTAAAAAAATGAAATTCTAATCCAAAAATCCACAATAATCCTAATATAAGTTTTTAAAATCTGATACATCTGAAATGATTTCCAGTACTGCAATATAATCCCCGTCTGGGGAGTGAAATCACTGAAATTTGTATTGATCTTGTGCTGCTATCAATGCAGGTTTGCACTGCACATTGCACACTACAAATATATAACTCCTAGATATAAAAAACCTTAAACATTTCAAATTGTTTTGTGTTCCTTAAAAAATAGTATACATTGATATGAAACATTTCTTCGCAGAGGAAGAAAGGATATTAACATTCAGTTACCACAAAATAAAAGAGAGAGAGAGAGAGAGAGAGAGAGAGAGAGAGAGAGAGAGAGAGAGAGAGAGAGAGAGAGAGAGAGAAACTGGATACTAAAATAATCTTATACATTAAATACTGTTCTTGATTAGACAGAGAGAGAGAGAGAGAGAGAGAGAGAGAGAGAGAGAGAGAGAGAGAGAGAGAGAGAGAGAGAGAGAGGAACCATTATCATTACATTCTATATACTGTATTTAGTTATAAAAAATGCACTGGGCGAGTAGACTGAATAAGTCTGGCAGACGGGAGAAAAAATATATATAAAAGTCTTAAAAAGTCAATAGGTGGAAACAGAAGGAGTTGTAGTGAAAAATATGTATAAAAAGTGTAAAAAACTGAAATGATTCACGGGAAAGGGAAAATGTCAAGAAACAAAAAAGACATATGATAAAAATGGAAAATAACCAGATAAAAAAAAACAGAAAAATAATATATAATTTTATGGAGACAAGGTACAGAGAAAGACACAAAATGCTGGTATCTTACGAAGAGGGCAAAAAAAAAAAAAGAGAGAAGGGTTTGAAAATGGTTGAAAAGGGAAGAAGGTGGAATAGGCATTGCTACTCAGTGACGAAGAATGATTAAACAGAATGACGAAAGTCATGCCATACACAAACGTCTTTTCGAAACAGAATGAACGCTAGCAACCGAGGCAATATGATTCGCCTGAAAAATAAAATGTTTGAGGCAAGTTACTGTACAGAGCGATGGACGGATACAATTCACTACCTAGATAACCACAGACAATGAATATCTGTTTATGACCCCAAACTGACACAAGTGGAGCCGAGGACTCAAAGGAATCACCTGTTTATTATGAACCAGGAGCTCAACAACTAAAAGAATGAGAGGAACTACCTATTTATGGAGGAATAATTAACCAGTGGAGCCAAGGACATGATAGGAATTACCTGCTCATGAAAGAACAGGGATTTGGAATGGTGCTTAGGAATGGTACTCAGTTCGTGGAAGATTAAGAACTGGAGCCGAGCCAAGGAATGAACGGGATTACTTGATTACGAAACCAGAAAAACTGGAGAGGATTCATGGGTGAAATGAATGACCTGTTTATGCAAGAGGGGAGACAAGAAATGGCAGGCACTGTCTGTTTATGAAAGAGTAAGGACTGAGTGAGTGAGGAACTGAAGGAGCCGAGGAACCAAAGGTACTGCCTACTTATGAATGAAGAGGAGATGAATTGGAGCCGAGGAATGAAAGACTTTCATATTAAGGGACTAAGACTGAAAGGGAGCAGAGGAACTGCTCGGCTATGAATGAAGAAGTGAATTGGAGCCGAGGAATGAAGAATTGCGTACTAAGGAACGAAGAGTGAAATGGAGCCAAGGAACAAAAGAATATCCACAAGAAACAAGAACCTGACGGAAGAACTGAAAGGAATAGGTGAGACATGAGGCACAAGTATGGATTCCAGGACTATTCCTCCTTCTCTTGCCGTTCCCCTAAATGCGATTACACCTGCAGGAGCAGCAGGAGGGGAAGAGGAACCAGTCCATGAAGATTCCCCGGCAGTCATTGTCGGGGTCGTAGGCCAAGAGGCGGTGCCACTTGTATTTCTGCTCGCAGCCACAGTCGCCTCCGCACCTCTTGGTCGACTGTTTCCTGGAAAAGGAGGAATGTTAACGAGTTTTACTGGAAAGGGGAACATTAATGAGTTTTCCTGCAAAGGGGAATGTTAATAAGTTTTCCTGGAAAGGGGAAACGTTAATGAATTTTCCTGGAAAGGGGGAATGAACGAGTTTTCCTTGAAAGGGGAACGTTAATAAGATTTCCTGGAAAAGGGAACGTTAATAAGTTTTCCTGGAAAAGGGGGAACATTAATGAGTTGGGAGGGGAACATTTTTTTTCTGGAAAGGGGAAACGTTAATGAAAAGGGGAACTTTTCCTGGAAAGAGGGAATGAATGAATTTTCACAGGAAAGGGGAACGTTAATGAGTTTTCCTGGAAAAGGGGAAATGAATGAGTTTCCTGGAAGAGAGAATATGGAAACTGATTTTTCTTAAAATGTACAAAAATTCTGGAAACTGGAAATTTCTCTTTACAAAAGAATTCTTCAACAAAGGTGGATATTTTAGCTACAGTGAAAGAGGTATGTTTATCACAAACCTGGAAATTACCTAAGGGACACTGCAAAGATTTAGACATATTTTCTAGTTAAAAACTTATATATTTATTATTATTATTATTATTATTATTATTATTATTATTATTATTATTATTATTATTATTATTATTATTATTATTATTATTATGAATTAAAAATTATTATTATTATTATTATTATTATTATTGAATGAAAAAAAGTTTCTTAAATTATAAGATAACTTTAGTGGATTTTCCCCTCAATCTGGAATTAAATATTTTGGGTTTCTAATCATAAATAGGATTGCAAAATTGTAAGAGAAATTTAAACCTTGTTGAATACAACGGCCCAGCAATTAACTGGATTGAATTTAACTATTCATAAATCATTCTGAAAATCTCGATGAAAAATAAATTGGAGAATTCTTTATTTCTTATGCCAAAGTTCGTAGCTGACCTTTAAACTCTTAATTACGATCTTGATCTTGGTTTAAAAACTTGACCCCTTGTGAACTGACAGACATCTGGTGCTCCTGCCTGACTGACAGACAGGCAAGAGAGAAAACAAACGCATGATTCTTCAACAGGCCTCATAGGCGATTACTTACGTGCATATCTCCTGGTGGATGGCTTGAGAGAATTCGTTCGTGTTGACAATGGCCCGAACCTTCCCTGCGGAATTGTTGGCCCAAAACGGAGTGACGATTTCCACTTTGCTCTCGCAGGAGTCAACTCTGAAAGTCATATGAATGGTTAGTAAAAATTCGACTTGTGTTACTACTGCATTATTCACGACAAAACCGTCACTTTTAAGCTTACAAAGCTTCAATCTTCTAATAAGCTCATCAAGAGGGTTTCTGTCAATTTACTGATGACAAAACTTTGTCGCACTTTGGGGACTTTAAATGTCTTAGTTACATTAGCCATCCATGTCAGGGCAGTGAAGGGGCCTCCATCCTTTATCCTTACACACTGTAGGGGCTTTCATCAATTTATTCTTATGAACTGAAAGGGCCTCCACTCTTTTAAACTTACATACTGAAGGGACCTCCAAACTTTTATACTTACATACTGAAGGTGCCTCCACTCTTACACTTACATACTGAAGGGACCTCCACTCTTACACTTACATACTGAAGGGACCTCCACTCTTACACTTACATACTGAAGGGACCTCCACTCTTACACTTACACACTGAAGGGACCTCCACTCTTACACTTACATACTGAAGGGACCTCTACTCTAACACTTACATTCCTGAAGGACCTTCACTCTTTATCCTTACACACTAAAGGGACCTCCACCAATTTATCCTTACATACTGAAGGGACCTCTACTCTTTCAAACTTACACACTGAAGGGACCTCCATGCATTTATCCTTACACACTGAAGGGACCTCCACCAATTTATTCTTACACACTGAAGGGGCCTCTACTCTCACACTTACATACTGAAGGGGCCTCTACTCTCACACTTACATACTGAAGGGACCGCCACTCTTTCAAACTTACACACTGAAGGGACCTCCGTGCATCTATCCCTCCACACCGAAGGGACCTCCACCCATTTATCCTTCCACACCGAGGGGACCTCCCCCAATTTATACTTACTCACCGAAGGACCTCTCCTTACCTATCAGAGTTGGGATTGGCGTTCCCCGGAGAGGACTGACGTCGATTCCGGATCAGCTTGAAGAAGGACTCGCCCCGCCTGTCGTCCGCGTGGTAATCCGAGGAGAAGAACTCGGGTACGTCCTCTGCGAAGACGTCTGCCGAGCGCCCCTGCCTCCGGAAGGCTCGCCCACCTTGGCTCTGCTGAGTGGTCTGGGGGAGAATTGGGTTTTTATTGGCTTTGTATGAAGTATGGATTGGTCTCTTTTGCCTTATATGCATTATTATTATTATTATTATTATTATTATTATTATTATTATTATTATTATTATTATTATTATTATTATTATTGTTTTGTTATTATTATTATTATTATTATTATTATTATTATTATTATTATTATTATTATTATTATTATTATTATTATTATTATTATTATTCAGAAGATGAAACCTATTCATATGGAACAAACCCACCACAGGGGTCCCTGACTTGAAAGTCAAGCTTCCAAAGAATATGGTCTTCATTTAGACAGAAATTACAGAAGGTTATTATTATTATTATTATTATTATTATTATTATTATTATTATTATTATTATTATTATTATTATTATTATTATTACAAAGCCCACCTATTCATATGGCTACTAGCTTGAAATTCAAGCTTCCAAAGAATATTATGGTGTTCACTTGAAAGAAGTCTTCTTCTTGAAAGAAGTAACAAAACATAATGAGCAATACAGAAAGAGATCAGTTTCAGAAAAGAAAAACAAACGAACAAAGTAATAAATAATGTCAGTAAATTATCAAAAGTTTTGAGGTTCCAAATGCACAATCCTCAGTATAGGGAGACTGTTCCACAGTCCAAAAATGTGAGGAACAAAGGATCTCTGGAACTGAGAACTTCGACAGCGAGGCACATTTACTGCATAATGGCGCTGCTGGTTAGCAAATCCGGTCGCTCTCGGCAGGAAAAGGGGATCACGGATCGATATTTGGTTTTTAATTTAGGGATACTTTCAGGCTTAAACTGAACATGCTGGCTGTTCCGTGTGGGCTGGTAATAAATGATTAATATATAAGACACCTATACCTCTATCAAACAGATCTGGCCAGCCGGTAAGCTTCTTACCTGTCTCACGGCGTCAATATTATCCAAAAACTCTCCGTACATTCTTCTCATGAGTGCTTTGTTGTCGTCGATGAATCTCTCTATTTTGTCCCTGAAAGAAATGAATACATTATTAAAAGGGTCAAGTAATGTAGAGGTAAACCAGCATATGATTAGGTCAGGTAGGGTTAAGGCTAATTAGCATTTGATTAGGTCAGGTAATGTTGATGAAAACTAGTAAGGTGAATGAGTATGTGATTGAAAATTAATCTAAATTGGATAAATAAATGAATATTATGATAAATAAAACTTTATGTGGATTTGTACTTAGAAAACTGAACAATACTATTATATTCATAAGAGTAATTTATAAGAGTAATCCCAAATACGACTTTTAAATAAACAACAGTCATTATTATTATTATTCTTATTATTATTATTATTATAGAAAAACTGATTTAAACTCACCTCCCTGTTTAGTGAGTCAACAGTCCATTCCTAAGAAGTCTGAAGAAGTCCATTATGTAAAGTTCAAGCTTGCTCTCTCGTCGCCATGGCAACGATGACGTCACGGTGACGTCACGGGGTTTCCCAGGAGGCTGTGCTTGTCTCTCTCTGTACGTGTCGCTCATACAAGTCGGTGTATTATGCTTTGTCTCTCTCTGTCTCTATGTCGCATAGTCTGTCTCGTGACTCTTCTTCAATGTAATGTAATGTCTAAAGTTTAATGTACATCATATATATATATATATATATATATAAATATATATATATATATATATATATATATATATATATATATATATATATATATATATATATAAAGTTAACTGAGCATAAGAGCATTTGGAGACCACAGCACCCTCCACTAAAGCTGTGAAATCCCGCCTAAAGAAAGGCCTCTTTTCTTTACGATTTCCCCTCCTATCTCTCCCAAATTTTAACCACTTGTAGCCAGACATAATCCCCACCTTTGGTTGAAATTTCACAGGAATCCACACAAGAGTCTTTGCGTAATCCTTCTAAACAGACACTTAAAATATACTCACGAAGGGTACGTGGTTCCGGCCGTACTGCAGAAGAGTTGATTGTGTCTTTTGATGCAAGGGAGTCCCCTGATGATCTCGCCCTGGACCTCCACTCCGAGGGCGAGGCTGAGCGCCGTCCATAACACCTGAGGGAATAGATACAGTCAAGGTCAGAGGGTCACAGGTCAAGTGACAGGTGATGAAAATAAAAAGTTAGTCTGTTGATATGAACTAAAGTGGGATATATGGTTGTTCATCAGTGTACAGTATAGTTGTTTCTGGGTGCATGTGTTATGTGTATATTCATGCAGTGTATGTATATGTATGTATGCATGTATATAAATATATATATATATATATATATATATATATATATATATATATATATATATATATATATATATATATATATATATATATATATATATATATATATATAGAGAGAGAGAGAGAGAGAGAGAGAGAGAGAGAGATATGTATATGTATATTACATATATATACTATACATATATATGGATACATATTTATTCAAAAGTATTTACAAAACTATGACAATCTATACAAAATAAAAACTCTAAATATAAACAATGATAGACAAGGAGAGAGAGAGAGAGAGAGAGAGAGAGAGAGAGAGAGAGAGAGAGAGAGAGAGCAAGGTGATGTCACCCGCCCTAGGGCTGTTGCACCACCTTAGTGATGATTTCGTGCCTTCCTTTTTTTTTCAGGCCCTCCTAAACAGGAAACGTCAAGGTGTATAAATTTGGTCTTCCTTAGATTTAGGAGCTAGAAATTCCTCTTTCTTTTAAAGGAAATACCAAAAGAGTATATATACGAATTTTTCCACGAAAGGGCATTTGAAATGAATAAAACGAAAAGAATTATGGATATTTTCATAGGAAATTTTTCAGGATTTTCTCTGTCTAAATTTTGTGATAAACTTTGATGCATAAGTTTGTTTGCAAACGCACAGTGATTATATATACATATATATATATATATATATATATATATATATATATATATATATATATATATATATATATATATATATATATATATATATATATATATATATATATATATACTGTATATATATATACATACATATTTATATTTGTATATATATATATGTTATATATATATATATATATATATATATATATATATATATATATATATATATATATATAAATTTCTGACTCACATCAGGATCGAATCCAGGTCTTTCAACTGAATGACAGAGACCGCTACCAACCTGGGTTCGATCCTGATGAGAGTCAGAAACTTATTTCTGTTCCACACGTGATTGTGTGTTGATTATTTCTATATATATATATATATATATATATATATATATATATATATATATATATATATACATATATATATATATATATATATATATATATATATATATATATATATATATATATATTCATATATACATATAGATATACATACATACATACAAACAAGAAAACAACTAGACAGTCAACACAAAAACAACACAAGGCCAATCATTTTGGCAAAGACATCAACTACCATTAAAATCTCTCGGGCGAATATCAACAAACAGTCATTAGTGGATGCGAGACGCTCCGTACCGTCACGTGAACGACATTTACACACGCGATTTGATTTTTACGTAAACGACGAGACACCTCGGGGTATACTGGGGTTATGCAAGAGTTTTAAGTGGGAGATATTTTGTTATTTATTTATTTCTTGTGAGTTTAAGTTTAGGGCTAATATTTTTGTCGAGAGAGAGAGAGAGAGAGAGAGAGAGAGAGAGAGAGAGAGAGAGAGAGAGAGAGAGAGAGAGAGAGAGAGAGAGACTTATTCTCATATTGTCAAAACTTATTCTCATATATATATATATGTATATAATATATATATATATCTCATATATATATATATATATATATATGCAGAGAGAGAGAGAGAGAATTTTGTCACCATAACTTACTGTCTTTTAGAGAGAGAGAGAGAGAGAGAGAGAGAGAGAGAGAGAGAGAGAGAGAGAGAGACCTTGTTGTCAAAACTTATTCTCATTTATATATATATGCAGAGAGAGAGAGAGAAAGAGAGACCTTGTTGTCAAAACTTATTCTCATTTATATATGTATGCAGAGAGAGAGAGAGAGAGAGAGACTCTGTTGTCATAGCTCACTGTCTTCTAGAGAGAGAGAGAGAGAGAGAGAGAGAGAGAGAGAGAGAGAGACTCCAATAACGGAGCGAGCACCCAAGGTCAGCTGACACCGAAAGTGGCTTTTTTTTTTTTTTTTTCAGCAAAAGTCACCTCAGTCCTCACTGACATTCCTCTTATGCCTCACATTCTCCTCACTTCTCATTCATTCCTACCTTTCTCACTCCCTTCTTTTATCGAGATTCTCTCTCTCTCTCTCTCTCTCTCTCTCTTCTCATTCTTTTCCCAGCAAAGAAGAGCATATCAGAGATAATGAAATGTAAGGATTTTAATTTTACTGGCAATCTCGTCTACTCATAAAGATTCGTGAGATAATCTCATTTATCCTCTTATCAAGATCGACTGTATATAGATTCTTGTGAATATTTTATCAATTTCCTCTGTCTCTGGTGGGCAATATAATTTAAGTTCTACTGACAATCTCTTCTCCTTATAAAAATTCATGAGATAATCTCATTTATCCTCTTATCAAGATTGATTTCAAGAAGATTCTAGTGAATATCTCATCAATTTCATCTACTTCAGGTGGTCTGTGTAATTTAAATTTTACTGGCAATCTCGTCTATTTATAAAGATTCATGAGATAATCTCATTTACCCTCCTATCAAGATCGACTTCATAAAGATTCTAGTGAATATTTTATCAATTTCATCTATCTCTGGTGGGCAATATAAGTTAAATTTTACTGGCAATCTCGTCTACTTATAAAGATTCATGGAATAATCTCATTTATCTTCCTATCAATATCTCAATTTCATCTACCTCTCGTGGGCAATATAAGTTAAATTTTACTGGTAATCTCGTCTACTCATAAAGATTCATGAGACAATCTCATTTGTCCTCCTATCAAGATCGACTGTATAAAGATTCTAGTGAATATATCATCAATTTCATCTATCTTCTGATGCAATCTCACTCCACGCAAGGAGGTAGCGCCGTCAGCGCACCACATGCGGTGCACTGTCGGCATTACTTAAGGTTCTTTGCAGCGTGCCTTCGGCCCCTAGCCGCAACCCATTTCGTTCCTTTTACTGTACCTCTGTTCATATTCTCTTTCTTCCATTTTACTTCTTCACTGCTCATATAGAGACATCGGCACTTCTACTAGCAATCTCCTCAAAGGATTTTGCGTAAGGAATGATAATCTCATGTAAATTCTCATCAACATTAGCATATAACTTAATGCAAGCAGCATATCTGCTTGATATCTTTTGTAAGGAAAACTGGACACAATAGCAAATATAAAATATATATGTATATATATATATATATATATATATATACATGCATATATAAATATATATATATATATATATATATATATATATATATATATATATATATATATATATATATATATATATATATATATATATATATATATATATATATATATACACACACTCAAAACCCACTCAAGCAATGCTGACTGTTTTTATTCAACACCTGTCTCTAAGATATCTCAAGCAGTGGATGCAACTTTTTTTTTTAAAGATATCAACCTCTAATTGCGCATTCAAATCATCCCAAAGTCCCGGATGCACCCCTAATTATCACATAATTGTCATTCCGTCATTTAAATCTTTAAGCAATATCCTGTTCCTACTTTTTAAAATTTATGCAAGGAATCATTTTCATCAATAATCTATGATTTCACCAAAGGCAGTTTATTTTCAGTTTTCTGTAAAAGAAAACTATTGTGCTGGCTTTGTCTGTCCGTCAGAACTTTTTTTCTGTCCGCCCTCAGATCTTGAAAACTACCAAGGCTAGAGGGCTGCAAATTGGTATGTTGATCATCCACCCTCCAATCATCAAGCATACCAAATTGTAGCCCTCTAGCCTCAGTAGTTTTTTTTTTTTTTTTTATTTTAGGTTAATCGTTAGCCATAATCGGATGCTTCCACCGGTAACGTTTAAGTTACATGGGTCGCGGCTCATACAGCATTATACCGAGACCACCGAAAGATAGGTCTATTTTCGGTGGCCTTGATTACACGCTGTAGCGGCTCTACAGAAAACTCGAATGCGCCGAAGAAACTTCGGTGCATTTTTTTTACTTGTTTTCAATTGTTATAGTTTCTTTGTTATGTCTCTAACTTTGACTGTCTTTGTTATATGAAAGAGAATCGAATGGAAAAAAGATGATTTATAAATATCCCTTCTTATTGATATATAAACATATATATATGTATGTATATATATATATATATATATATATATATATATATATATATATATATATATATATATATATATATATATATATATATATATATATATATATATATATATATATATATATATATATATATATATATATATATATATATATATATATATATATATATATATATATATATATATATATATATATATATATATATATATATATATATATATATATATATATATATATATATATATATATATATATATATATATATATATATATATATATATATATAATATAATATGCCATATGCGCGCGCGCGCATGCTCATACTCCCGCCGCGCTGACAAGCGCACGACTGTATGATAAATAGCGACGGTACACGAACAATAATTGAAATTTCAAGTCCCCGAGAACCGCCATTTTGCTTGTTCGTGATGAGCCTGTGATTGCACCAAGCACGAACAATTATTTTTATTTATTTTGTTATTTCTTTATGTTTTTTTTTTTTTTTGCTTTTTTTTTTAAGTGGGGCCGAGTGAAACAGGGTTTGAATTCCTTGGCTTCTAAGGCTAGTTATGATATTTTTATCTTTTTGTTGTTTGCTGAGGTTTAAGAAGTTATTTTTTACTTTAAGATTTTTCTACGAATTTTAATATGTATTTTAGTCTTTTATTGCATGTACGTGCATATGTATAAATGTATACATACACACACACACACACACATATATATATATATATAAATTTTATATACATGCATATATATATATGTATATACATGTACATATTATAGATACATATACATATATATAATGTATGTATACATACATACATCATACATAATGCTCATATCAGCTTCACTATACATCAGGAATAACTTACAACAAAGAGGAATTATACCGAACGATTAAGTCGCATGCTTGTCACTGTATCTGAGCCGATGGCGCAAGTTCGAATCCTAGCGGGGAAGATGCGCTTATCACTTATAATTCGATTCTAAGTGATATATATATATATATATATATATATATATATATATATATATATATATATATATATATATATATGTATGTATATATATGTGGAAATCAATTTCACTGCAATGGAATTGCACTTCAGAAATTAAATAAAATTTCATTAGCAAATAAATCAATTTAAGATGACCAAATCGGAGGAATTTGGAGCGAATAATTGTAATTTAGAAGAATTAAGTGGAATTTGGAAAAGAAGTGGATTTTGACAAATATTATGGTAACTTGGCAAAAATTGTCCGGTTGTGGACCCAATATCATAGTTGAAAAATATATTTGTTGCCATAAACACGGCAGAGAGAGAGAGAGAGAGAGAGAGAGAGAGAGAGAGAGAGAGAGAGAGAGAGAGAGAGAGAGAGAGAAGGCTCTGGTCACTAAGAACTGAAGATTTTTTGCTAAGAATGTTATCATAAGTAAGAATTTAACCTATGCAATCTAATCTCTAATAATCAACATAGACTTTATCTCACTAACTCATGAGAAAGCAATAACAAATATTTTCTAGTCCTTAAAATATTTTCTACCCATTAAGGACACTGGAATGCTTTAATTATATAGTTTTTACTAATATTAAAAAAAAACTATCTAAGATGGATTGTATCAGGTCTAAAAAATTGTTTATCAAACAAAACTAAATTCAGTCCGATGAATAAACTGAATTAAAAGAAATTTAGGAACAGAAATTGATAAGAAAAAGAATGAATTATTCAAGAAACAGACTCAGAATAATCATCATCATTATTATTATTATTATTATTATTATTATTATTATTATTTATTCAGGAAACGTATCCTATTCATATGGAACAAGCCCACCACAGGGGCCACTGACTTGAAATTCAAGCTTCGACAGAAGGCAATGGGAAGATATAGAAAGAAGAAATCGCTTATCATAAAAGAAAAAATAAATTAACAAATGAACAAATACTAAAAATGAATCTGTAGTGCCAACCAATTTAAGAACAGGTCCACCAGCTTTAAAATTAACCCCCGCCCCCCAAAAAAAAGGAAGCGAGACAAATTTAAATCAACCAGTCAGCCTAAACTTTCCAGAAGAAATACGACACTGAGAAATTTTAGGAAATTCACGGATACTCACAGCAGCTCCCGCGCACAGCGAATAGACCTTGTTTGCAGGAAGCATTTTAGCTATATGGAAGCCAAAAGGTACTTGGGAAGACTACAGGGGAAACGCTAAAAAGGAGACTTCAGGACCCTGTGTAGGTGGAACCCGCTCTGCAATAGCCTAGGCCAAAGACTGCGCCATAACCAACGGAAACCTAGACCTATATACTGTCCACCTTCTTGGTTTCGTTTCGATGACGCAGTTTTACAACCAATTTCACGGACTCTTCTTCTTGAAAATTTCGTCTGTCTCCTGGTCTCAAAAGTAATCCCTTCTCCCCCACCCCTCCCCAACCGCCCAAACCTGGCTCCTTCAACCCGGATTTGGAGGAAGGACTTCTCCTGAGGGCGGACCAGCGTATCCTGAAAGCTGTAGCCACACAAGAGGATACTAAGGGTCCTTCCTGTAGAAGGAATTTAGAGGATATGCGAGATTTAATCATGAAAAGGAGGTTCAAGCTAATCATAAGCTTCCTATTTAAAAGTTTGATGATGATTGGTGCAGTAATAATAAGCTGTCAGTTATGCATTGTTATGATGTTGTAAACAATGTAAGTGTGATAGATGCTAATGTACTGTATGTATGAATGTATGCATGTATGTATTTATGTATGTATATTATATATCCATATATATGTACGTATGTATGCAAATATATATATATATATATATATATATATATATATATATATATATATATATATATATATATATGTATATACATATAATATACACGCACACACACACACATATATATATATATATGTATATATATACACATATATGTATGTGTGTGTGTACACACACATATATATATGTATATTAACATACATATATATATATATATATATTCTATATTACCTTATACTAAAGAAGAAAACGTTAACCCAAAATACCTCAGTGAAACCCCGTTCCAATAATCCCATTTTGGAAAAATCTGAATCTAAGCATCGCATTTCTCATGGTTAAAAAAAAAAAGACATTTTCGTGGGGGGCTGACCCCCTTACCTATCCTTCCCCTAAGGTAACTCAGTCCTAATTTGGGCGAAACCGGGTCAACGATTTTTGGGTTCAATAAAATTATTTCTTGTTCATTTTGTAGTTATGTAAAACATTAGCTTCAACTGAGCTGATCTGGTGTAAATCTCTTGAATTTTTAAAATTTTTTTGACATTTATAAAAAAAAATAATGAATTTTCTGGTGAAAATAGAAAATATACTGGAGGAGCAATACACCCCTCTCTTTCTCTCTCTTTTGAAGGCTCGCAAAATAAGTGCGTTGTCAAAATATATATATATGTATATAAATAAATAAATAAATATATATATATATATATACATGTATATATATATATGTATATATATAATATATACACACTTTTATAAATATATGTATAATATATATATATAATTATATATAAATATAAATATATATAAATATATATATATATATATATATATATATATATATATATATATACATACACATATATATACACATATATAAATGTATATATGTATATATATATATAAACAACCAATCACCATCGTAACCATGTAGGATGCGCCTATGATTGATGGCATTTTAATTCCTCCAGGATAAATATATGTATGATATATATACTTATATATAAATGGTTTTGTTGATGTATTTCTTAATATACTATATATATATATATAAAATATATAAATATATATAAACATATATATATAGATAGAGATATATATATATATATCTATATATATATATATATATCTCTGTATATGTCTATCTCTCTCTCTCTCTGTGTTTATATCTATGTAAATACTGTATAAATCTCTGTTTAAACTGTCTGTCACCATCGTAACCATGTTCTTTGCGCTCTATGATTGATCTTTGTTTGTCTGTCTGAGTCTATCTCTCTCCTCTCCGTGTGGTTTTGTTGATGTGGTTTCTCTCTGTCTGTTTCTCTGAGAGAGAGTCTATCTGTCTCGCTCTCTCTCTCTCTCTCTCTCTCTCTGTTTCTCTGTCTCTTTCTCCCTCTGTTTCTTTGTCTCTCTCTCTCTCTGTTTCTGTCTGTCTGTTTCTCGTCTGTCTCTCTCTCTGTTTCTCTGTCTCTCTTCTCTGTCTGTCTCTCTCTCTCGTTTCCTCTGACCATCCACATCCGTTTGGAAAACTTTAATTTCATTCGCTTTCCTTCAACAGACAGACAACGTCACGATTGAGTGCCATCTTCAGGAGGGACCAGTAGCCTCCCCACCCTCCCACGCCCCCAGGGCCTGTCCAATTTTCGAAGAGGATCCGTCCAGAGAGAGAGAGAGAGAGAGAGAGAGAGAGAGAGAGAGAGAGAGCCAATAAAACCGACGAGTGAAACGACACGCCAAGACAAACATCAGCCGCTCGTAAATTATTAGGGGCTAATTAGGCCCTAGACCGCCCCCGCCCCCGCCCCCGCCCCCGCCCGCCCGCCCGCTTGCTACTCGGCCCGCCACCCTCAGCCGGATCTCTGGCTCCGAAAACCGTCATTCCCGAGGACTCCTTTGACTTCAGAGGGTCTTCGTCAGTCTGCCTGCCAGTCATCTGCTGCAGTAGGTTAAGCTGACGGAGAACTGAAGACAGATACGGTTCTTCACCTTCTGCAGGAGGTATGTAAGCTGACGGGGAACTGAAGACAGATACGGTTCTTCACCTTCTGCAGGAGGTGTGTAAGCTGACGGGGAACTGAAGACAGATACGGTTCTTCACCTTTTGCAGGAGGTGTGTAAGCTGACGGGGAACTGAAGACAGATAGATACGGTTCTCCGCCTTCTGCAGGAGGTGTGTAAGCTGACGGAGAACTGAAGACAGATACGGTTCTCCACCTTCTGCAGGAGGTGTGTAAGCTGACGGGGAACTGAAGACAGATACGGTTCTTCACCTTCTGCAGGAGGTATACGCAGGCGGGAAACTGAAGATACAATGGACGGATACATATACGGGTCTGGTGAGCTCATCCGTCAAAAAGGAAGGAAAGCTTGGAAGGAAGTTTTGACTTGGAAAGAAGATAAATTAGAAGAGGTCTTCTGAAAACGGAAACGAGGCGAAGGAACGGCGCCTCCGTCTCCACTTCTGGTAATATTCAATCTTCTGGAAAGAAGCATCACATTTCAAGTAATGTTTCTCTACTTGGAAACGTTCTTGTCCCATGGACTCTTCCTCCCTGAGCAGGTGAGTTTATTTTCCAAGTTTATTATGACAGTTTTATATTTTTAAAATGTAAATGAGGCGAGGGAACGGCTTGGCTTCTCCGTCTACACTTCCCGTATTGTTCCACCGTCTCAGAGATAAACATCACCTTTCAAGTATTGTTTCTCAACTTGGAAATGATCTTGTCACACTGATTATTCTTCCCTGAGCTGGTAAGTTTATTATCTAATTTTATTAAGACAATTTTATATTTCTAAGACGTAAACAAAGCAAAGAAACGGTGTCTCCTTCCCTGAGATGCTAAGTTTAGACGCATCACTTTTCAAGTAATGCTTCTCCCAAAGCTGGTAAGTCTATTATATTTTTCACCAAGTTATTTCACGTGACGATGAGTCAAGATGTTGATAAGGTGATAACAGTTAAAAAAATTATATTAGAAAAGGTGTAATTAGCATTTATTATTGTCTAATTTATAATTGCCCAATTCACCATCATAATTCACATTTCCAAATTATCATCTGTGGTCAAATTAGCGTCAAAAATTGATATTTGTTTTTGCAAAGAATTAAAAATACCCTTTGTTATAATTAAAAATATCACGTGGACTAATAATAATTAATATCCCTATTATCAGTTAGTTTTTACTGGTATTGATATTATTGTTACTAATATTTGAACTACTAATACTTTGAACTTTTACTTATTATTATTATTATCATTATTATTACGTTTTGTGGACCAGGGCGATGGAAAATGCCTTGAGGAAAAGTCTGTAATAATAATAATAATAATAATAATAATAATAATAATAATTCTATTATTTAATTCTTTCTGGTATTAAATATAGTTATTTAATGTCTTTATATATAAACATAGCAATATATAGTATATATATATATATATATATATATATATATATATACTGTATATTATGTATATATATATATATATATATATATATATATATATATATATATATATATATATATATATATATATATATATGAACTAGAACAATAATACAATTCCGTGACTCAATGTTAAGAGATACAAAGGAAATGTCAAATGTAAAGAGAGAGAGAGAGAGAGAGAGAGAGAGAGAGAGAGAGAGAGAGAGAGAGAGACCTTACAGACCTTACAATTGTTCTGGGTTGCCCCAGGTCCCTCAGTGTGAGGCACCTTTGAGAGAGAGAGAGAGAATGAAACAAGCATGACAAGAAATAATGGACTTATTTCAGCGTGACAAAAGATAATTCAAGGAAAGATTTGAAAGATTCAAAATAATATTTTTAATTTTTTTTGTGAAATACCGAAAGATTAAAATGACTCCTTTTCAAATATTTTTTTTAAATTGCATCCAAATAATAGAAATATTAAATTAAAGAAGTATTGAAATATTGTGTCATATTTTCAGGCACAACGCTGTTTCATTAGGTATGGCGTAATACTTTACAGCTTGCAAAAATGAACTTAATAAGGTTTTGTTTTTTGTCATTTACTGAAGAAAAAATTCAGTATTTAGAGAAATATTGGAAAGTTTGATATATAAAGAATGAAATTAGATTTGTACTTGAATATACTCTTTAATGTCCATTTATCATCTGAATAATAATAATAATAATAATAATAATAATAATAATAATAATAATAATAATAATAATAATAATACCTAATTTACCTAAAATTTTTGATACATTTGTTTAACTAATCATGCTAAAATTGAGCAAAAATTTGAAGTATTGAATGATGAAAAAATCTGGTCTATACAAATGCATCAACAGTGTACCACATACAGGAGATATGTACAAAAATACGGTAAAAAATTCTTTATTATTTTATAAGAATTTGATCATTTTTAAATAAGTGTAATCAGTGACAAAAATATGGAAATTATTATTATTATTATTATTATTATCAGTATTATTATTATTATCACTGAAAAAATAAAAAATGAGAGAAGTATTTCTAAATAGTTTATCTTTTTAATATAAACATTCACAAGAAATTAATGTGATGTGATCCTCTCTCTCTCTCTCTCTCTCTCTCTCTCTCTCTCTCTCTCTCTCTCTCTGGTTCTCGTGGTGCTTTGGTAGCGCCTTCGCCTCTCAATAGCCGAGGAACCCGCGATCGATCCCAGGCCTGGGCGGGGGAATCAATGTTGTGGACACAATTTAAAAAGTATTCAGTATGCCTATGTTGATCGCAGGACAATCACGCTCTCTCTCTCTCTCTCTCTCTCTCTCTCTCTCTCTCTCTCTCTCTCTCTCTCTCTTGAGAGAAAGAAGAAAATGAAGAGAAATTCAAAAACTTACGAGAAAACGACATTTTAAAAAACAAAAAAAATTAAGAAAAATAGAAAAAATATGAACAAAAAACTTACGAGAAAACCCAAAGGTACAGACTAACAACAACAAAAAATTGAGAGAGAGAGAGAGAGAGAGAGAGAGAGAGAGAGAGAGAGAGAGAGAGAGAGAGAGAGAGAGAGAAGGTCCTTCACCTATCAAGCGAATCTAGGCAACTAAAAAAAACAAAGGGGAATGTTTCTGAAGCAACAGGATGAGGAGAGAGAGAGAGAGAGAGAGAGAGAGAGAGAGAGAGAGAGAGAGAGAGAGAGAGAGAGAGAGAGAGAGAGAGAGGGTCCTTCACCTACCTAGCGAATCTAGGCAACTAAAAAAAATAAAGAGGTATGTTTGAAGTAACAGGAGAAGAGAGAGAGAGAGAGAGAGAGAGAGAGAGAGAGAGAGAGAGAGAGAGAGAGAGAGAGAGAAATGTCCTTGCGGAAGAGGCGATCTGGACGCAAAACTTGCTACGCCTACAAAGGCTCTTCACGCCTTTGTTACCGGGAACCCAGGCCGTCTTTTGATTCCATAATTCCAGGAGAAGAATCTCTCTCTCTCTCTCTCTCTCTCTCTCTCTTCTCTCTCTCTCTCTCTCTCTCTCTCTGATTAATTTCGGCACCTAAGCCTGATACACATTTAATCTTAACTAGTGATCAGTCAATTGCTCGGGAAAGAACGGAAGAGAGAGAGAGAGAGAGAGAGAGAGAGAGAGAGAGAGAGAGAGAGAGAGAGAGAGAGAGAGAGAGAGATCACAATAGATTATATAAACAAAAGAAATATAAGAAGGAAGGCCTCGACGAGATAATCTGCAATATATATATATATATACATATATATATATGTATATTATATATATATATATACATATATATAATATATATATATATATATATATATATATATATATATATATATATATATATATATATATATATATATATATATATATATATATATATATACATATATATATATACATATATATACATATACGCGTGTGTGTGTATGTGTGTGCGTATTCACAAACACGAAATACATGTTTACACAAACAAACAAAAGAAAAAACCCAACAGCAAAATATGCCAATGTCCTCAGTCAAACGTGGGGTATAAAATCTCCGGTAAAGAATGTGCAAGTAATGTTATTTTCGATGCAATCTTTCTTTTTTTTTTTTTTATCCCATCTCGTGGAGATTGCCTCCAGCTGCACTTTTTTTTATCATCTTTTTTTTTTAAGCGAGGAATCTGCCTCCCATCAACATGCTAGTAGCGTGTTGCATTTGCATGCCGATGCCGGTGATTGCAAAGTAGCTATAGTCACAGTTGAAATATATATATATATATATATATATATATATATATATATATATATATATATATATATATATATATATATATATATATATATATATATATATATATATATATATATATACTATATGTATATATATATATATATATATGAACAATCGTATCAATAATGAATATAAGCAATATAAGTAACGGACGTTACGTACCGCTCTAGAAGCTCAAGAAAATATACAAACATACAATTGATGGGTGTGTAAAAGTATTCACATACACACACAACACACATCTGTGGTCACCCACTCCCTCTCCCCCCACAATACCCACGTTCCTTGTGGGTATTCTGGGCACTGTGGGTATTGTGGGGGTTGGGGGGAGAGGGCTGTAAACACAAGACAAGCCTTCAAATCAGATTCCCGAAGCAACACAATGAAGTCATTTTGAGCATTCTATTGTCTGTCCCCTGATAAGAATCTCTCTCTTTTATGGCTCTCCGACAGAATTCCCAGAGGAACCCCGAGGAAGAAGAAGAAGAAGAAGAAGAAGAAGAAGAAGAAGAAGAAGAAGAAAGAAGAAAAGAAGCATAAGAAGTAAAAAGGAGAAGAATAAGACGAAAAAGAAGAAGAAAGACCCAGGAGAAAGACCTTGCATCCAAGAAGTCAAAAAGGGAGAAGAATAAGAAGAAAAAGGATAGAAGAAAGTCCCAGAAAAAAAGGGAGAAGAAGAAGAAGGAAAATAAAGACCCAAGAAGGAGAAAAAGAAAAAGAAGAACGACCTTTGAATCCAAGAAGTCAAGAAACAGAAGAGGAAGAAGAAGAAGTCTTCATCTCTGGGAGAGCCAAGTCTGTCAGTATTATTAACGCGTTCTCCAAAGCCTGCCTGCCTTTGCTTGTGACCATTTGCGAGTAATGTGCTTGCCTCGCCTGCGCCGACGTTGCTTTGCTTTGTGGTGGTGGCGTTGCTTTGGCACCATGCTTTGTTTGTTTCTTTGAAATGTTTCTTTGTTCGTTTCGTTCCTCTCTTTGTTTGGGAATGGCTGATTTGTTAGTCTGTCAAACAAGTATTCCAGCTAACTTTTGCCTGGAAGGAGTGAGATTTGAAAATGGCTGATTCGCAGGTGTTGCTCAGACATAATTCTACAACCTAGACATAAACAGCCAAAGAAAACCTTCAACTCATCATTCCAGGCAGTCGGTTAGACTCCAGAGGTCCACAACAGGCCCCTTACGCCCTTCCATACCTTGCCACACTTCGGAAAAGGCCCCGTGATGGCATAAGGCCGGCCTCGTGCGAACAAAACAACAGAAAGAAGTAGGCACCTGAAGACGAGAGGGCCCTGGGCCACAGCCCAAATATAGGAAAGCCACTGGATGAGGGAGTGTGTGATTATTAACCATCTTGGATGCAGCTCTGTCCACAGAGAGAGAGAGAGAGAGAGAGAGAGAGAGAGAGAGAGAGAGAGAGAGAGAGAGAGAGAGAGATTCTTCTGGCTAAACACCACACTGACACCTGGACAACTCAAAAACACTGTTTTTCTCAACCTGAGAGAGAGAGAGAGAGAGAGAGAGAGAGAGAGAGAGAGAGAGAGAGAGAGAGAGAGAGAGACTAGAGAGGAAAAAAACAGGAAAAATCTTTGTCCACCTAGAGAGAGAGAGAGAGAGAGAGAAATAATTAACTCAGACTAGCATTCCTCCACCTGAGAGAGAGAGAGAGAGAGAGAGAGAGAGAGAGAGAGAGAGAGAGAGAGAGAGAGAGAGAGAGAGAGAAATAATTAACTCAGACAAGCATTCCTCCACCTGAGAGAGAGAGAGAGAGAAAAAAATAATGAACTCAAACAAGCATTCTTCCACCTGAGAGAGAGAGAGAGAGAGAGAGAGAGAGAGAGAGAGAGAGAGAGAGAGAGAGAGAGAGAGAGAGGTATCACCACCATCTCGACACCGGTCGACGGGTTGTTTGAATGAAAATTTTATTTAAATGAGATTCATACGGTTTTACTAGTAATTCCTGGTACCAGATTCGATTCCTAAAGGGGCCTGCAACCTTGGATTTGTTTCGTCTAAGCCTATTGGATTGGGACATATGTGAAGGTCAGTCGTATGTGGTGGGTTTCAAACAAGGTTAAAAATGGGTATGGGGCTTGCATCTTCATCCATACAAATTTTTGAAAATATGAAAGGAGACAATATATATATATACATATACATACACACACACATTATATATATATATATATATATATATATATAAATATAGAAAAAATATATATATATATAACATTTAAATATAGAAATAAAATATATATATTCATATTTATATATATATATATATATATATATATATATATATATATATATATATATATATATATATATATATATATATAAACAAATAAGCACACATGAATAAATGAAAATGAACAACTAAATACCCTTAAAAATTAGACAAACAAAAATAAAGACCAATAAAAAAAGACATACGAATACTCACCAATACATTCATACTGTATTCTTTATTACACAACTTCCAATTCCTTTGGGGACAAAGTTCTCCACAAAAGACACTCGACTATTTTATTTTTTTTTTTCACAGTTTCCACAAAATCCGGAGAATCTACACTTGATATTGATGTAATTCACAATGCATTCACTAAAAGTTATTCAAGGTTTTCACATATACAAATCGAAAATGTCGTTTTTCTACTGGTCAGATCCATTTCTTCAGATGTAAACTGGAATCATTATTCATTTCTGCAATTTAAAAGCACTTATAGATTCTTCTTCTTGCTAAACATCATAATGACAACTGGTCGGCTCGAAAAAAAAAAAAACTGTTTTTCTCCACCTGGGGAGAGAGAGAGAGAGAGAGAGAGAGAGAGAGAGAGAGAGAGAGAGAGAGAGAGAGAGAGAGAGAGAGAGAACTCAAACAAAGCCTTCCTCCACCTCAAGAGAGAGAGAGAGAGAGAGAGAGAGAGAGAGAGAGAGAGAGAGAGAGAGAGAGAAATAACTTTCATTCGATTGGGTCACGAACTTATGACATTTCAGTAAAACAGGTCAGAGCAGTGCAGAATAACGCTCCCATTTTATTGCAGAAATCTCATTTTTAGTTTTCTGTGAAAGGAAGCTATTGTGCGCACTTTTTCTGTCCGCCCTCAGATCCTAAAAGCTACTGAGGCTAGAGGGCTGCAAATTGGTATGTTGATCATCCACCCTTCAATCATCAAACACACCAAATTGCAGCCCTCTAGCCTCAGTGGTTTTTATTTTATTTAAGGTTAAAGTGAACCATAATCGTGTGTCTGGCAACTATACAGGATAGGCTACCACCAGGCCGTGGTTAGAGTTTCATGGGTCGCGGCTCATACCTCATTATACCGAGACCACTGAAAGATAGGCCTATTTTCGGTGGCTTTGATTATACGCTGTAGCGGCTGTACGGAAAACTCGATTGCGCTGAAGAAACTTCGGCGCATGTTTTACTCGTTTTTTGCAGCAATGACCCTACCAAACACCTGACACTCACGCTTACGTAAGTATCGTTGGAAAATGATGGTTTATATAATTCATCACGACTCAAAATGCTTTATATAAATTACTGTCGACGATTCTAGGTGATAATTAAAGTTAAAATGGCAGTTCATTACTGTATTCAGATAAATGTAATGCGAAATACATGGCCGTTTTCGAAGCACTATGATTGTAAGGTGCCACGCCCTTTTGCACGAATTTTCACGGTATGTCTTTGCTCACGTAGTCGTCTGGTATAGCGGCATTTCCGGAATACAGACACGGACACACACACACACACACACACACACACACACACATATATATATATATATATATATATATATATATATATATATATATATATATATATATATATATATATATATATATATATATATATATATATATATACT
>NC_089786.1:37500-55000 GCF_040412425.1 Macrobrachium rosenbergii
ATTTTTATTTAATGTTTTTCATTGTTGTTTTGATTTGTTTTTTCTTTTGTTTTTCTCTGTTGTTTTTCTGTTATATTTCTTAGTTTTTGCTCTTCATTTGTATCCTTCCCACTCAATATATATATATATATATATATATATATATATATATATATATATATATATATATATATATATATACATATATATATTTATATTACATATTTTATATACATATATACATCATGAGTATATATCATATATATATATATATATATATATATATATATATATATATATATATATATATATATATATATATATTATATACATACATACATACATAACAAAAATTAAAATTACAAATACAAAAGAAATTGACACCAACCTCTCCCACAAACATTTTCGTAAACAATACCAGAAAATAAAACATTATTTTAACAACCTCTCGAGTACAACCGGTTATTATAATGTCATAACAGTCTCGCTTCCCTTTTACTTAACCCTTGTAAGATGACCTAACACTTTTTAGCTCTATTTCACAGGAGGTCAAAGTTCAACGCCTGCCTTTATCACACGACCTAAATTGCGAGACACTCGCTCGTTTATGTAATTAAACAAGTAAAAAATGCTCTGGAGTTTCTTCGGCGCAATCGAGTTTTCTGTACAGCCGCTACAGCGTTTAATCAAGGCCATTGAAAACAGATCTATCTTTCGGTGGTTTCGGTATAATGCTGTATGAGCTGCGGGCCATAAACTTTAACCACGGCAAGGTGGTGGCCAGACGCACGATTATGACTAACTTTAACCTAAAGTAAAATAAAAATTGCTGAGGCTAGAGGGCTGCAATTTGGTATGTTTGATGATTGGAGGGTGGATGATCAACATACCAATTTGCAGCCCTCTAGCCTTAGTAATTTTTAAGATCTGAGGGCGGACAGAAAAAGTACGAATATTGCTAACTTTAACCTCAAATAAAATAAAGACTATTGAGGCTAGAGGGCTGCAATTTGGTATGTTTGATGATTGGAGGGTGGATGATCAACATTACAATTTGCAGCCCTCTAGCCTCTGTAGTTTTCAAGATCTGAGGGCGGGCAGAAAAAGTGTGGACGGACAGACAAAACCGGCACAATAGTTTTCTTTTACAGAAAACTAAAATTGAATGTTTTTTTGGAAGCTAATTACACTAAAGATGTGATAATAGATTTTGTTTTTCAAAATCTCACACAGACATAATCTCATTATTAAGATAATTATTTTTTATATGATCTTATTTTCCAAAACACTCGCATTTCATTAAATTACAGAATAAGCTGGGAAAAAAATAAAAAAAATAAAAAATATAGCAATTGTTGGGAACTAAATATTCCTCTGTAATTCTTCTTAAATATTTTCAAGATAAAAGGATAATATTGGAATTTATGCGTCTCGTGAACGAGAAATATTTCCTTCACAATTTCCTCTTTCTCTCTCTCTCTCTCTTTCTGTTCTTCTTCTTCTTCTTCACAATAGTCGCAAGAAATAATAATGTTTCTCATTCAAATGTTCACTCCTCAGAAAATGCATTTTTTCCTCTCATTTCCTCTTTAATATTTTCCAGATAAAGGAATAATTTGGGAATTTGAACACGAAATACTTCTTCCACAGTTTTTTCACTCCCTCTCTCTGTTCTTCTTCTTCTACTTCTTCTTCTTCTTCTTCTTCTTCTTCTTCTTAAAAATCGTCACCAGAAATACCATTTCTCCTCAGAAACTGCAATTTTTTCTCTCGTTCCTCCCAAATATTTGAATGTTTTCCAGATAAAAGAATATTATCGGGACTGATTCGTCTCGTAATATCACGAAATATTTCTTCTTCTTCCTCCTCCTCTTCTTCTTCTTCTTCTTCTTCTTCTTCTTCTTCTTCTTCTTCTTCTTCTTCTTCTTCTTCTTCTTCAGAACCGTCACACCAGAAACAATAACTTCTCTTATTTTCAAAGCCTCTATATAATTCAGGTCCTCAGTGCCGAGCGACCTTCTGGCCCAAGGTTGCCCCTTTGACGAGGTGTCTGCTCCCCCAGCAAGTGAGTGAGTGCCTGCCTTCCTCACTCACGTCCCAAAGGCGACGACAAGAAATATCATACATACAAGCCACTCGGGGGTGGAGGGGGAAGATAGATATTTTCACTAATTCACACGGTCGTCCATAGGCGAGGGCATGGGGGGGAGGGGACTTCACGTCCCACGAGAACGGGAAGAAGAAGAAGAAGAAGAAGAGAAGAAGAAGAAGAAGAAGAAGAAGAAGAAGAAGGAGCGAAATCCAGGGAGGACGACAAGAAATATTATACATAAAATCCACTTGGAAAGAGAATAGATCGACTGATATTTTCACTAAGAAGAAGAAGAAGAAGAAGAAGAAGAAGAAGAAGAAGAAGAAGAAGAAGAAGAAGAAGAAGAAGAAGAAGAAGAAAGAGCGAAATCTAGAGATAACGACGGGAAATATTATACATATATATATAAGTCACTTGGACAGAGAATAGATCGACTGATATTTTCACTAATTCACACAATCGTCCATAAACGAGGGGGAGGACTTCGCGTCCCACAAGACCGAGAAGAAGAAGAAGAAGAAGAAGAAGAAGAAGAAGGAGCGGGATCTAAGAGGCCAGAAATGGCACCCCGCTCCACCTCGCTTCTCTTACTTTCGCTCAACCGCACGCCAACTCACTCCGGCTGCCACTTGCTAACTCTACCGCGTTCGCTCGTATACTGCCTTTGCTGCAGTGACTAGCACTGGCTGGTCTGGACCTGGAAGGTCTGGGCTGGTGGTGTGGTCTGGGCTGGACCAGAAGAGAGAGAGAGGGGAAGGGGGAGGCTGGAAAGGAGGAGGTAGGCAAGGCACCTCCATCCAGGTAACCAGAGACAGGCCCGGGCGAGTCTCAGAGAGAGAGAGAGAGAGAGAGAGACACAATCCATGAGGTTGCTTCTGATTTCTCAACAATACCTACACCCAGGTACACCTATGCCAGTACACCTCTATGTACACCTGGTCTCCCATCTTCCCCTAGTAACCTGGAAGCCTTAATGAGTGCGCAGGTGTGAATAATTCAAACGCAACTTTGTTGCTCTTGAATTCAGATGGACAAAATAAAGATGTTTACAAATTCATGGCTGATTCTGATCTAGATAATCACTGGATATTTGTTTGAATTATTAAATAACAAAGGAATGAAAGAAATAATAGGAATAACTGAGCTGAACAAGGAAAAAGTGCCTTTAAATACAATGCAAATATCATCATCATCTCTCTCTCTCTCTCTCTCTCTTTACATTCATGATGACAATTTTCAATAAAATATAAAGATAGAAATAAAATAAAATTCTTTTTGGGTCACTCATAACTTGCTCAGGAAACTGCATTAGGTAAAAGATGACAACAGAAATTTCCTCACGTCCAAGAGAGAGAGAGAGAGAGAGAGAGAGAGAGAGAGAAGAGAGAGAGAGAGAGAGAAAGTAAACCCACACCAAGGCGAACCAGTGCTCATCTTGAAGCCAGGCTAACTCGTGTAAATGCAATATCGGAATCGACATATCGGGAAAGCCTCGCGTCCAGAAATATTGATCAATATTTATATATATAAAATATTTTGGACTTCTTGGAGTTATTACGTCTTCACACGTCAAGGGGAAATTATTGTGATCCATCTGCTCCCCAGCGTCCTTCCAAAAGGGCGATGTAATAAGTTACATACTGGAATCAAGTCTGGATTCTGTGAATTTGGGGAAAACCAGGTGTCTGGTTCCTGTGTATTTACGAAACCAGCGAGCGAATCGCCTGGTTAATGTATATGTGTATTCATATTTAAATGTGTGTATATACATATATGTATGTATATGCATATATATACATATATGTATATATATGTATATAAATAAACACATACACATACGTTCACTGTGAGTGACTGGCTCCAGCCTCGCCTTATTAATGAGACCCGAAATCGATCCCACGAGGGAATAAAGACCTTGGCCCCTATCTTACAAATAAAATCAATTGTGTCTCTGTTCTGCTTACAAGGATATGATTTAAACGTAAAAAAAAAAAATAAAGAGAAGAAAATTATAATTAAACATACGAACGCAGGCCTAATATACTTTCTGCTCCAGGCCTCACCAGAAACAAGAACCCGTGCTGGTATGAGGCCACCTGGAATTAAGACACCCGCAAAAATAAAACGCAAAATGATCTGGTACAATACACGTTTTGTTTCCGGCGTGTACAGGAAACAGACTGGCTCCAATTGCTTCCGTAACGTTCCCTCTCGTAGTTCGCTTAATGAAGGAGCTTCAGCTGTGAGCTATCGCACATTAAAGAGCGCGTGCGCAGGCGCAGGCGCAGGCACAAATACTGCATGGTACGCATGATATCCTAAACGAACGCATGCTAGTTTTTGCTTCTTTCCTCTTCCGATCAGGATTTCCTGCGAAGTCGGGTGTTTCTTGGGACATTTTGTTTAGTTGCAGTGACATTTCAAGTCCATATTCTTTGGGTGCAGTCTGATTTAAACTTCACATTTTTTGGTTGCAGTGATATTTTATGTCCATATTCTCTGGTTGCAGTGTTCAACTCCATATTCTTTGGTTGCAGTTCTAGAGCTGCTACATTCTTCGGTTGCTGCATTGTCTCCATATTCTTCGGTTGCATTGTCTGCAGTTCATGTCAGCTCCATACTCTTTGGTTGCAGTGTCTGAGCTCGGCTCCATATTCTTCGGTTGCAGGGTCAGTTCGTTTAAATTCCAAATTCTTTGGCTGCATTTCTGGAGTTGTCACATTCTTTGGTTGCTTTGTCCTGAGTTCCTTTCAACCCCAGATTCTTTGCAATTCTGACAATGGACCCTTAATAAAGTTGATACTATTCAGTTTAAAAGCCCATAATGAACTCACATAGATTTTATGATTAAAAGAATTCCCAGAATATCTTTTGTCAACAAAAATACTAAAAAGAAGAAGAAGAAGAAGAAGAAGAAGAAGAAGAAGAAGAAGAAGAAAAGAAGAAGAAGAAGAAGAAGAAGAAGAAAGGCGACCTTTAACTCCCACAAAGAAGGACAAGAGAACATCTTTTGTGAACAAAAATACTAAAAAAAAAAGGAAGAAGAAAGACAAAGACCTTGATCTGGTTTTCCTCTAAGAAGATTCGAGGATTCCGTAAACGGCCCAGTGGGACTCGTGACGTCCTGGTTGCCTAAAGGGGACTTCTCGTCTCCCCCACAAAACGAGGAGGAGTTCACAGGATCTGGATCGATTTCTGTAAGGGAATCTCCCGTTTCCGGTTTAGGAAGAGACTTCCGTGAGTTAGTCTTTTCCCCATCTTTTTCATTCAGCTCTTCTTGACCGCAGCCTGACTGCCTGACCTGCCTGACCTGCGGGGTCGTGAAGTCTTTCTCTCTCTCTGTTTCTTTCTCTCTCTGTTTCTCTCTCTCTCTCTCTCTCTCTCTCTCTCTCTCTCTCTCTCTCTGTCTCTCTCTCTCTCTCTCTCTCTGGTTCATTCTTTCTTTCTCTATTTCTCTCTCTCGTTCTCTGATTCTCTCTCTCTCTCTCTCCTCTCTCTCTCTCTCTCTCTCTCCAACGCCCTCCTTTTCCCAGTTCGGGTAACAGGGAGGAACCCGTTTGTATGCAAACACGTCAGTTCAATGATGTCACGAAGTGGCATGCATGTGTGTGTGTGTGTGTGTTTGTGTGTTTGCGTGTGTGCGTATGTATGTGCTCTTGGGCGCATGCCAGCTGCGCTCCCCGATCGTCACTTTGCTACTACAGTTATTGACGTCATCGACTGAAATACCATTTGCTATATATATATATATTTTTATATTTGCTCTTTTTTTTTTTTTAAACCGGTGGTTTAAATATATTATTAGGGAGAGATAAAAGATTTTGTGTGTTCTGTAAAGATTTATCTGTTTCTCTCCATTATTCTGGGAGGTTTCTCTCTCTCTCTCTCTCTCTCTCTCTCTCTCTCTCTCTCTCTCTCTCTCTCTCTCTCTATATATATATATATATGTGTGTGTGTGTGTGTGTGTGTGTGTGTATATTAGTATAATACACACACTTATATATATATATAAATACTCATAAATATATGTATATATATTAATACATATATATATATACTCATAAATATATATGTATGTATATTAATAAATATATATATGCACATTGTATATATGTATATATATTTATATATATATATATATATATATCTATCTATCTAGATAGATAGATATGCATACATTATTCTCTAATACTTCTCTCTCTCTCTCTCTCTCTCTCTCTCTCTCTCTCTCTCTCTCTCCTCCCAACTGGTTCTGTTCTGTCCCTGAATGGCACGACTGAGCACTCACGATAACTACACACACACACCAGTCGTGAATTCCTGAAACTGGCCTGACATTTCATGGAAAGATATATTCCTCTCTCTCTCTCTCTCTCTCTCTCTCTCTCTCAAAGCGGATCAGATTAATGGAAACTGGGTGAATATTTTTTGTTATTAGATTTATCTGATACCATACGCATGAAGTATCAAGATTATTTTTTATCAGGAACTTTTATTAGCAAACAGGGATTGATTTTAAGAATGATAAGGATTCCTGTAACGAATTATATTCCTGCTTGTCTGTGTGTATATATATATATATATATATATATATATATATATATATATATATATATATATATATATATATATATATATATAAATATAAGATCCCATTATATAAAATATATATATATACACATATAAAACACAAGATCCATTAAAAAATAAAGGCCGCCCCAAAACCGCCAAATACCAAATCACATTTAAAATCGTCCTTACGACAAGAGACCACAGAGGTCAAAATACAATGCAAGAGCAATTAGCAATTAGTGCTTATTCATCCATCCTTCTAATACCTGGCAATTTAATTTTTTTCTCTCTCTCTCAAAATCATCCAATTACTTCTTATTGAACATTGCTTGAAAGGGAGGGGGATAAATTAAGGATGGAAATATTTTTTTTTTATTTTTATTTCTTTTTTTTGGTTTAGTTATGTTAAGAGCATTTTTCTGTTGTAATTGTTATTTCATTTTTCATAATGTATGCAGATAAGAAAACGTGTTGGTGTATTTGTGGTACACACGTACACACATGTGTATGTATATATATAATATATATATATACATATACCTATATATACATATACATATACTGTACATATATATACAGTATATATAAATATGTATATATACTGTATATATATGTATATGTATGTGTATGCATATGCTTTTTATAAATACACACACACAAACCATACTATATGCATAATACATGAAATGGCGTATATCTGACCATCTCTGCATCTTCAGCAAAAAAAAAATTATAACAAAAAAGTAAAACAATATAAACAAAAGTATATAATATATGCATAAACATAATATATATATATATATATATATATATATATATATACTATATGAGACTCCCTCCAAGCAAGAATATATCAAATTTTATCACGTTTTCTCGCATAGATAACGAAAAACAAAGACATGTCTACATGCGTAGGGAAACATCCCGTTGACGCAGAAATATTTGTCGAACAAAAATAAAAAAAATAACAAATAAAAAGAATATTGAGAGAAAAAAAGTCCAATTGGTAACACGGAACTGGGGATTTCCTTAGCTAATTCCGCCTCTCTCTCTCTCTCTCTCTCTCTCTCTCTATTAATCTTTCTCTCTCTCACCCTCTCTCAGTCTCTCTGTCTCTCTCTATCTATCTATTAATCTCTCTCTCCTTTTTCTCTCTATTAATCTTTCTCTCCTCTCTTTCTATCTCTCTCTATCTCTCTCTCTTTATCTTTCTCTCTCTCTCTCTCTCTCTATCTTTCTGTCTGTCTGTCTGTCGGTCTCTCTTCTCTTTCTCTCTATTAATCTTTCTCTTCTCTCTCTCACCCTCTCTCTCTCTCTCTCTCTCTCTCTCTCTCTCTCTCTCTCTCTTAGAGAATAACACTCGTAAAACCGCAAATCTCCGTCAAGGTTGATTAATCCACGTCCCTACCCTCCTCCTCTCCCCCACCCCAACCCCCTCCCCCTCATACCTGATCTGACCCCCCACCCCCACAACTCCCTCCCCCTAAATATGGTCGCTTGTTGTTACGCACGGCGCAACCTATTAGAAAATAATTTTGCGTAATCTTTTGAAAATAATACATGATGAAAATTATTATTATTATTATTATTATTATTATTATTATTATTATTATTATTATTATTATTATTATTATTATTAACTTATAAATAATAATAATAATAATAATAATAATAATATTATATATTATTATTATTATCATTAATTATTATTATCATTATTATTATTATTATTATTATTATTATTATTATTATTATTATTATTCAAACCGAAATGGAAATAGAGAAATAAGCAATATATCACAATGCAAGAATTTTAAAAAATTAAGAAAAATAATCAAAATAAATAAAAAAACTAAACAAGGTAGCATAACAAACATTGTTTTGAAACTTAACATGCAGAAATTTAACGAAAGCCAAAATAAAAAACAAAAATAAATAGATAAGTATATATATATATATAAATAAATATAAAAATATATAAATAATAAACAAAGATATAAGTAAGTGACAGCAATGTATAATCCCCCACTTGTACCCAGACACCCAGACACAAAGACACCCAGACACAAAGACACCCAGTCACCCAGACACCTAGACACCCAGATACCAAGACACAAAGACCCCCAGACACAAAGACACCCAGTCACCCAGACACCTAGACACCCAGATACCAAGACACAAAGACCCCCAGACACAAAGACACCCAGTCACCCAGACACCTAAACACCCAGATACCAAGACACAAAGACCCCCAGCCATAAAGACACCCAGTCACCCAGACACCTAAACAAACAGACACAAAGACACCCAGTCATCCAGACACCTAGACACCTAAACAAAGACACAAACACCCAGACACAAAGACACCCAGTTAAACAGACACACGCCCATACACCCAGATACCAAGACACAAAGACACCCCAACAAACACACACCCAGACACCCAGATACCCAAACACAAAGACCCCACACAGCTAAACAGACACCCAGTCACCCAGACACCTAGACACCCAGATACCAAGACACAAAGACACTCACACACCCAGATGCACAAACACCCAGACACCCAGATATACAGACACACAAACACCCAGACACCAAAACACCCAGATACCCAGATACACAGACACCCAGACATACAGAAACCCAGACATCCAGATACACAGACTCCCAAACACCCAGACACACAGAAACCCAGACACACAGACACCCTGACTCCCTGACACCTATACACCCAGATATACAAACACCCAGACACCCAGATATGCAAACACCCAGACACCTAAACAAACACACACCCATACACCCAGATATACAAACACCCAGACACCTAAACAAACACACGCCCATACACCCAGATATACAAACACCCAGACACCTAGACAAACACACACCCATACATACACCCAGACACCTAAACAAACACACGCCCATACACCCAGATATACAAACACCCACACACCCACACAGCTACACAGACACACACCCACACACCCACACATCCAGACTACATCGCAGCTCTAAGCAAATCGTAGATTCGTGATTGACAGTTACAATCATCACCTGTTGATGATAATGTCACGATGACTGACACTTAATGACTCATGAATTGCTGATCATCGTGAATAATTGCACGTAAAGAGACGACTTGTATTATTTGCGTGGCAGAATTTTCCTCCTCGGATACTATATGATGCTATATGATCTTATACAAAGTAAAGAGAGAGAGAGAGAGAGAGAGAGAGAGAGAGAGAGATATAGAGAGAGAGAGAGAGAGAGAGAGAGAGAGAGAGAGAGGTTGATATATATAGTAGATTCAGTGTTGTATATATATATATATATATATATATATATATATATATATATATATATATATATATATATATATATAGAGAGAGAGAGAGAGAGAGATATTTTCCTTAAATCCCTCATTTTTTCCCATTTTCCCCAAGTTCTCGGAATATGCCTGTTTGTAATCTCTATGTGTATCTATATATCCATATATGTGTATATATGTATGTGTATACACATATATATATATATATATATATATATATATATATATATATATATATATATATATATATACATATATATATATATATATATATATATATCTATATGTATACATATATATATATATATATATATATATATATATATATATATATATATATATATATATATATATATATATATATATATATATATATATATATATATATATATATATATATATATATATATATATATATATATATATATATATATATATATATATATATATATATATATAGAGAGAGAGAGAGAGAGAGAGAGAGAGAGAGAGAGAGAGAAACATTCCCGTGAAGAAACACACCATTCCACCTTTTCCTTAAATCCCTCATTTTTCTCCCCATTTTCCCCAAGTTCTCGGAATATGAAGCCATTTCCTGTTTGTAATTAACCCAGGTGTACTTCCCATCTGCCCCAGGGGAACCCACAGGCCAAGAGGGTCGGCCTTACCTGACCTTAAACCAGAATCTTCGTGGGAGGTTAACCTTTTCTATTCCTCTTTCTTTCTGGGACGAAGAGACTAATGTCAGCTGGTTCAGCCAAGTCCAGAGGTCCATATCAAGTGCCCCCTTCCTTTTCAAATTATCTGTGCTGGCATAAGGCCTGAAAAGGGACTCCATTTCTTGGGAGTTAGATAACAGGTGGATTTGACAGAATAACTGAGATTTTTAAAGATTTTCTGATTTTTTCTGTGTGTAACGTACCTTCGTCAAGCCCAGGGGCCCTGTATAAGTAATTCATATTATATTGCTGTCGCTTTTGGCAACAAGTAGGGACTTACTGTCTCTGTATAGTTACAATGGTAATAATGATAGATTGTAATTCAGGTGTTCACTGTATAATATATATATATATATGTGTATATATATACATATATACAGTATATATATATACACATACATATATATATACAGTATACTGTAGTATATATTTATATATACACTGTGCATGTATCCAGTAATATATATATATATATATATATATATATATATATATATATATATATATATATATATATATATATATATATATATATATATATATATACATATATATACATGGCAATGTGGCATTGGCTAAAAATAAGTAAACTCTTAGTATTTAGCATCAGACATTAACAACAAAAGCAACGCCAGGAAAACAATGAGAAACAACGTCATGGAAAATCAACAACAGAGAAACAACAATACAGAAAAAGGAACAACAATAAAACTGACTCTTCAGCCAAGAGAAGCTGTTTCTGTTAGCTAATTCTATTGTCTCATCATCTAAAACGTACACAAATCATTATAACAAGTAAAAAATGCACCGATTCGGTGCAATCGAGTTTTTTGCACAGCGTATAATCACAGCCACCGAAAATGGTTTTATCTTTCAGTGGTCTCGGTGTAATGCTCTATGAGCCGCCGCCTATGAAACTTTAACCACGGCACAGTGGTGGCCTGTCTTATATCGTTGCCAGACGCACGATTATGGCTAACTTTAACGTTAAATAAAATCAAAATTACTGAGGTTAGAGTGCTGCAATTTAGTAAGTTTGATGATTGGAAGGTGGATGATCAACATAGCAATTTGCAGCCCTCTAGCCTCAGTAGTTTTTATGATCTGAGGGGGGACAGATTAAAGTGCGGACGGACAGACAAAGCTGGCACAATAGTTTTCTTTTACAGAAAACTAAAAATCCCTTTACACAAATAAAAGGGGGATTGTGGGGATTATTCACATGAAGGATTTAAACACGATACTTTTTGAGTAATATTAACGATATTGACAATCGAAATTAATCAGAGAATGACGTTCATTTTCCACGAACAGTCAAAAACCAGAATGCCCAGGTGAGGGCGAGAAAAAAAACCAAGACTTAAAATCGTCATGCGGTCCTTAAGAAGGCCACCCAGTTATACCATTCATCCAAGAAAAAGGGGGCTTGTTTGGGGGGGGAGGGGGGGGGTGGGCCAGGCTGCTTGCTACTTTTTTAAGGCCCAGCAGCGGCGGCGGCGGCAGCTGGCTGGCCGCCGAAAATTTAAAACGATTCCGAGGAGGATCGCCCAGATGCCAAACCGGATCTAAAGCAGGATTAGATACGCCAAGATGTGGGGTGAAAAAGTCAGCGACTATAAGAAAGGAGCGAAAAAACTATAGTTGCCCGACAGCCAGACAGCCAGACAGCCAAGCTGCAGGCCGCTGAAGGCAGCAGGACATCAGGATTTAATCCTACAGGACATTATGGGGCTTTTATTAAAAGAGGATTTGCGTTGTTGTCAGAAACGAGGGACTGGTCTGATCGATCGGTGGAAATGAGCGCACGGCATAAATGTGAATACCCATACGTATGAATACCCATGAAAGTGAATACCCATAAATGTGGGTACCTATAAATGTGGGTACCCATAAACATAAATACCTATAAACATAAATACCCATAAATATGAATACCCATAATTATGAATACCCATAAATGTGAATACCCATAAATGAATACCCATAAATGGGTACCCATAAATATGAATACCCATAAATGTGAATACCTATAAATGTGAAAAAATGTGAATACCTATAAATATGAATATCCATAAATGTGAATAACCATAAATACGAATACCCATAAATATGAATACCAATAAATATGAATACTCATAAATGTGAATACCCATAAATGTGAATACCCATAAATGTGAATACCCATAAATATGAATACCCTTTCCTTTGATCTCAATCTGTTATAACCCTCTGAGGTATTTCTTCGTCTTCTTTTTCTTATAAATAACATATTTAGAGTTAACTCTCCTTTTGACTGATTGATTGATTGATTGAATATAGAACTTAGGCAAAGGCCAAGCACTGGGACCTGTGAGGTCATTCACGGCTGAAAAGGAAATTGACCGTAAAAGGTCAGAAAGGTGTAACAGGAAGAAAACCTCAAAGCAGTTGCACTATGAAATAAAACTGTTAGGAGAGGGTGGATAGCAAGATGGAAGAAAGATAATATGAATGGAGGTACAGTAAAAGGAACGAAAGGGGTTGCAGCTAGGGGCCGAAGGCACGCTGCAAAGAACCTTAAGTAATGCCTACACTGCACCGTTGATTTCTGTTTTATTTATATATATTTTCATATTAGCGTAGGGTAAACGCAGATTTGACAACACGTGAGGAAGGAACGCGTCAGATTATCATAATTAATATTTTCATATGCTACTTCTAGCAATATTTAGTCGCACAATCGCCCTCAGCTATCATCAGATATGTTTCTCATATAAATTCATCTTTAAAAGAATCACAACTGTAGTGGTCTTTCCGAATGCGAGCCCTGGATTCTGAAGACGAAATATCAAGAAGAAGAAGAGGGACGGATGTAAAAAAAAACCAAAAGGTCGAACTCATTTTCTTCACTAGCTGCGGGAAGGCATACTGTACCTAATGGGTCTTTCCGAATGTGAGTCCTGGATTCTGAAGACGAAATATCGATAAGAAGAAGAAGAGAGGAACGAAATGTAAACAAAAAAACCAAAAGATCGAACTCATTACCTTCATCAGATGCGGGAAGGCAGACTGTCTCTAGTGGGTCTTTCCGAGTGCCAGCCCTGGATTCTGAATACGAAATATCAAGAAGAAGAAGAGGGATGAAATGTAAACAAAAAACCAAAAGGTCGAACTCATTTTCTTCATCAGTTGCGGAAAGGCATATCGTATCTAGTGGGTCTTTCCGAGTGCGAGCCCTGGATTCTAAAGACGAATTATCAAGTAGGAGAAGAAGAAGAGGGACGAAATGTAAACAAAAAACCTAAAGGTCGAACTCATTTCCTTCATCAGCTGCGGGAAAATTTATCAAAAGTCATTTCCGGAGGGATCTGAAGTGGGTACGAACGAATTCTTCACTGTTATTCCTACTACTGTTATTACTATTACTGCTACTACTGGTGTTAAGATAGATAGTTTCGTTTAAATTACTCGGGCCTGTGAAAATAACGACGTACAATTCATATATATATATATATATATATATATATATATATATATATATATATATATATATATATATATATATATATATATATATATATATACTGTATATATACACATATATAAAGTGATTGTGTGTTTGTGTGTATGTGCACATACAAGTAAACAAGTACACACGTGTAAACATAAACAAACATTATACCATACACGCCAAACAATACCCGAACATTTAAGCGATCAGGTGCAAATAAATCATCACTTAAGGACGAACGCACCATATTTACGGGACGCGTTTAAAAAAACCCACCCTTGGCCAAATATATGCAAATAACAACTTCCCCTAGTTCTGCTCTGCAGGCGCCTGAGAGAGAGAGAGAGAGAGAGAGAGAGAGAGAGAGAGAGAGAGAGAGAGAGAGAGAGAGAGAGAGATTAGGATGTCTCAAAGAAATGTTAATAGTCCATCCGAGGAGACCTCATGTGTTCACTTATCTTTAGGAGCAGGTTTTACTGTTCATTCACAGTGTTCTAATGATTTTGTCTTGCATTCTTTTAAACTCTTCCACACTGTTGCAGAGAGAGAGAGAGAGAGAGAGAGAGAGAGAGAGAGAGAGAGAGAGAGAGAGAGAGAGAGAGAGAGAGAGACTTTGTAAATAAGGACTTGCGATAATCACAGTTACGCGCCGGTCGTAACTTATGCAAATTGGCTGAGGAGGCTGTGTTCTGGCCGAGTGACCAACAATTCGCAGTAAACAGTCCCTCTTGGTCTGGGGAGTCACGTGGTCCACGCCAGGCCCGCTGATATCCTTTTTAAGGTCCTGATATCCTTTTCAAATACTGGTAAGTATTGATATAAGTCACATTAATCTAAAACAACAATCCTACGTGCTATGAGATTCTGAGCGAGATTCCCTACGCACGTGTCTTTTGTGAACCAAAGAATGATATTATAGGCTTCCTATTTCACGTGTCTGCCGTTTGATAAATACGACATTCACTTAAGTGCTAAGCTTTGTATTCCACGTGGAAAGGTAATCAAACATGAGCGCTTTCCTTCCGAGTACGCGAAAGAGAGAGAGAGAGAGAGAGAGAGAGAGAGAGAGAGAGAGAGAGAGAGAGAGAGAGAGAGGTGACCAAACAAGAAGGCTTTCCTTCCGAGTACGCAAGAGAGAGAGAGAGAGAGAGAGAGAGAGAGAGAGAGAGAGAGAGAGAGAGAGAGAGAGAGAGAGAGAGAGAGCGGTAACCAAACAAGAAAACTTTCCTTCAGAGAGAGAGAGAGAGAGAGAGAGAGAGAGAGAGAGAGAGAGAGAGAGAGAGAGAGAGCCAACCAAGAAGGCTTTCCTTCCGAGTACGCGAGAGATAAAAAGAAAGAGAGAGAGAGAGAGAGAGAGAGAGAGAGAGAGAGAGAGAGAGAGAGAGAGAGGGGTAACCAACAAGGTCATTTGAGAACGAAGTACCTTCCCAAAAGGTCACGCGCGCATACACGTGCGCAAGCTCCTCTTATAATGACCGGAGCGAAGGACTACTTACGGGAAGGCAGAACCAACTCCTGTGAACCAGGGGAGAGAGAGAGAGAGAGAGAGAGAGAGAGAGAGAGAGAGAGAGAGAGAGAGATACCCACTACTCAACAGGCAAAATTGTTTAAAAGACTGCTCATAATCAAATTAAAAAAATCTAATTTCTATTGGGGAGAGAGAGAGAGAGAGAGAGAGAGAGAGAGAGAGAGAGAGAGAGAGAGAGAGAGAGAGAGATACCCACTACTCAAAGGCAAAATTGTTTAAAAGACTGCTCATAATCAAATTAAAAAAATCTAATTTCTATTGGAGAGAGAGAGAGAGAGAGAGAGAGAGAGAGAGAGAGAGAGAGAGAGAGAGAGAGAGAGAGAGAGAGAGTAACAAATAAATTGCTAAATATATCATGAATTATCAATGATAATAAACCGACAAATACAGCAACTACAGAGTCGGCAACACTAAGTGTAGAACCAACACGGGAGCAAAAAAAAAAAAAATTAATTTAAATAAAAAATAAAAAATGAAAAAAAGAAAAATAAAAAAATGGTCAATTTAATATTAAATAACAGTCGTGAGAGAACCTGTCTCAATGAAACAAATGAACAAATGAAGGAAAACAATGAAACAAAAAAAAAAAACAAAAAAGAAACACAAGTAGGGAACTTCAAAATTGTCGCCTTTCCAAATGGCCTCCTCACTCCCTTAAGACGATAATTACCATACTCCTTTTGATGGAAGATGGGATAATAACCCTTATTGCTGGATGAGGAATGACTCTGTAATCACCCTTGGGCCAGAAGAGGTGATTCTAGGGTGTGGGTGTGGGTGTGGGTGAAGTGTTAGCGTTGTGTATGGGTGTATGGGCGTGTGGAGGATGGGAAGGAGATAAGTCTCGGTGTGGAAAGGGCATATATATATAATCACCCTTTAGCACAGAAGGTGATTCTGAGGTGTGGGTGTGGAAGTCTTAGCGTTGAGTATGGGTGTGTGGGTGTGAGAAGTCTAGGTGTGGGAGAGGCTCTCTAACCTTTAGATATATTGAGTATCCTCAGTGATTCTAGGGTGTGGGTACGGTTGTGGGAAGTTTTAGCGTTGTGTATGGATGTGTGTGGGTGTGGGAAGTTTTGGCGTTGTGTATGGGCATGTAGGTGTGAGAAGTCTAGGTATGGGAGAGGCCAACTAACCTTTTAAAATATATTGAATGTCCACGGTGATTCTAGAGTGTGGGAAGTTTTGGCGTTGTGTATGGGTGTGTAGGTGTGAGAAGTCTAGGTATGGGAGGGACCCACAGAATATCCTCCACCCCCCTCCCAAAATTGCAAATGTTGGCCCTGCAACGCCACCACGCCTGAATGTGGCCAGGTGGCCCGCCCCGAAATCGACCTTCATAATTGTCTTCAAGTTGATTGTGAGGTGATGGTGACATTGGCAAGACAGGAAATGGTGAGTGATGGTGAATTAAAAAAATTTAAAAACTTTGTTTCAAAGTCACGTCCCTGAGACGGTACGTACCTTCTCGAGAGTCTCTTGGACCAAGAGCCTGTTCGTAGCAAGTACTTTAAGGTGAAGTCTCGCCCCTGAGACGGTACGTACCTTCTCGTCCCTTGGGCCAAGGGGCTGTTCGTAGTAAGTATTTCTGGGTCTTTTCCAAGATCTTTTCCACCATGGTATCCCACAGTAGTCGACTAACTACTAGGTACATGGTCCACTGTCTATGTCTAACGATTTATTAAAGTATTGTAGACTCTGGACGCCAACAATAAATTTTGATATATACTAAATGACAGGAAGGATCGTAGACTATGAACCTACAATAAATTTTTATATATAC
>NC_089786.1:60000-65000 GCF_040412425.1 Macrobrachium rosenbergii
TGTATATATATATATATATATATATATATATATATATATATATATATATATATATATACATACATACATACACACACATATATATGTATATTATATGTATACTGTATACACACACAAGAACACCCCACGACATACATAAAATGAACCGCTTAAAAGCACATACAATAGAATCTTAGAAGACGTTTACATATTTTAGCTGACACAGCCCTTATTCCCTCCTAGCCAGTAAACAGTAAAAGTTTCTTCGGCACAATTGAGTTTTCTGTACAGCCGCTACGGCGTATGATCAAGGCCACCGAAACAGATCTATCTTTCGGTGGTCTCGGTATAATGCTGTATGAGCAGCGGCCCACGATACTTTCACAACGGCCCGGTGGTGGCCTGTCCTATATCGTTGCCAGAAGCACGATCATGGCTAACTTTAACCTTATATAAAATAAAAACTACTGAGGCTAGAGGGCTGCAATTTGGTACGTTTGATGATTGGAGGGTGGATAATCAACTTACCAATTTGCAGCCCTCTAACCTCAGTAGTTTTTAAGATCTGAGGGCGGACAGAAAAAGCGCGGACAGAACAAAGTGCGGACGGACAGACAAAGCCAGCACAATAGTTTCCTTTTACAGTAAACAAAAAAGGAAACAGGATACAAAATGACAACACACATACACACACACACACACACGCACATACGCACATTGGGGGGAGACACCTTAGTGCAGGAATCCCTCTAGATCTGAGCCGTTTACATCCATTAGGGGTCCGGTCCCTTAAACCAGCCAATATGGACGCCTCGAAGATAAGAGTCAGCATTTTTTTTTTTTAATGGTCTGCGTCTGTTCATTCTGTCGTCTGTCCGTGTTGGGACACAGACTTAGGGGGCTGTAGCTGTCAGTTTTAATGGCGTTCTGTCTTTGGAGATACAACTTTTTTTTTTTTTTTTTTTTTTTTTGCTGTTTGATGGGAAATTTTCATAAGTGCATATCCGGATACAAAGTTGACGAGTCCAGAGCTACTCTCAAAAAAGGAAGAAGAGGAGGAGCAGGAGGAGGAGGAGGAGGAGAAAAAAAGGCCACCCATCTTGGTGTAGAGCATCGCAAGAAAGTTCTAACTTCAGTGGGTGTTATTTTGTTCATCGTCTGCCCACCTTATACATGAGTAGGTGTATACTAGTATATATACATATGAACACAAAAGGAATACACACATATACCTATACATTTATATAAATTGTAAATATTATATATATAAATATTATATCTATGTAGATATAATATATGTATATATATATATATATATATATATATATATATATATATATATATATATATATATATATATATATATATATATATATATATATATGTGTGTGTGTGTGTGTGTGTGTGTGTGTATATATGTGTGTGTGTATATAAATATTCTTATGCTAATAAATCAACTTAGACTGTAAGATAAATTAAAAGCATCATTAATTTATAACTTCTTACTCATTGAGCACATAACTGAAAAAAATATATAATAAAATATATATTTAATGATAGGATTAAACAATGATCCCCAAAGACAAATGATTATCTGTCACATGCACAACCCTGGAAGATCTCTCTCTCTCTCTCTCTCTCTCTCTCTCTCTCTCTCTCTCTCTCTCTCTCTCTCTCTCTCTCTCTCTACCTTTAGCCCATAAATTCCATTGCTTATTCTTTCTCAGTTCCCACTATCTATGGGTTCACCTCAACTCTCTCTCTCTCTCTCTCTCTCTCACCACGCCCAAACCTAAGGCCACACAACATGTGCAAGGGAATAATTCCAACGAGAAATGACATAGGCGGCGTTGATAATATACAGTATGTGATTACGTGTTTATAATATAAAATAATGAGGCATCCTGGTGAACTCGATACCTATACTTAGGCCCTAGCTGTGGAAGTGAGTTTATAACTTATAGATGGGCTTACGTAAGTGCGTTTAGAGAGAGAGAGAGAGAGAGAGAGAGAGAGAGAGAGAGAGAGAGAGAGAGAGAGAGAGAGAGAGAGAGAGAGAGAGAGATTGTATATGTGTATGTATATGAAATACATACATATATATATATAAATATATAGATATATATATTTATACATATATGTGTGTATATAATATGTATATATATACATACATACATACACCAACCTCCCAATTCCCTATGCATAAACCTGCGTAATAAAAAAAAAACAAGAAAAAACTTTCTTATACATATATGTGTATATAATATGTATATATATACATACATACATACATACATACATACATACATAAACAAACACACACACGAACACCAGCCTCCCAATTCCCCACGCACAAACCTGCGTAATGAAAAAAAAAAGAGAAAACTTTCACATACTGAGCAAACCACAAACAAACAATTTTCACGGAAATTATCAGAATTTTATGGCTACTTAACACCTGTGGTCAGGAACTGCGCTATTCTTTGAGACAACTTCATTGCCCTGTCTGAAAAACCGCGCTACTGCTGCGCTCAAGTGTGTAAAAGAATGAGGCTTTTGCTTAGTTTAATTGCTTAAGTTTTACGCCGTGAATTGATGTATCGTAGACAATAATGTCACGTATATAATGGTTGGTTATATTCAATGGATATGTATTATTTATACATATATATATATATATATATATATATATATTTATATATATATATATATATATATATATATATATATATATATATATATATATATATATATATATATATATATAAATTTTAAAAAGTATAACATCGCCAGATATAAACCTAAAAGTAATGTTAACAGGTTTAGAAGTTATATGGTCTAGAAATATATTCTTGCATAGAAAAACGTGATCAGTTATTTAATAGGAGCGTCAAACAAAATATAAAACTTAAAATAATTTTTAAAAGAAATATATGACAGAAAAGTGATAAATAGAATGTCTAATATTTAAGTTATATTTATTAAAATGTATGAAAAATCTATGACATGACCGAGCTATAATAAAGTTATGAAGTGATCACTTAAAGAAACACAGTCTTTACTTTTCTGTGAAAGAACACTATTGTACCGGCTTTGTCTGTCCGCCCTCAGATCTTAAAAACTACTAAGGCTAGAGGGCTGCAAATTGGTATGTTGATCATCCACGCTCCAATCATCAAACATACCAAATTGAAGCCCTCTAGCCTCAGTAGTTTTTATTTTATTTAAGGTTAAAGTTACCCATAATCGTGCTTCTGGCAACGCTATAGGACAGGCCACCATCGGGCAGTGGTTAAAGCTTCATGGGTCGCGACTCATACAGCATTATACCGAGACCACCGAAAGATAGATCTATTATCTGTGGCCTTGATTATACGCTGCAGCTGCTGTACAGAAAACTCGATTGCGCCGAAGGCTTTGAATTCAAATGCAGAAATGAAGGTTATTAATTACGACAGATTTATGCAGTGATAAGAAATCTATTTTGTCTTGGAAAAAGACAGAAATAAGTTCTAATATATTCACATACATTCAGGTTAAAAATGGATTTTTTTTACAAAAATACTGAAAAGATAAATTTGGCGACATAAAGACGCTTTGAAAATAAATCACTTTTACTAGGCTACCACCCAAGAAAGAACGAGAGAAATGGCGTTGTATGAGGTGGGAGAGAGAGAAATAGCACTGCGTAAGGTGAGAGAGAGAGAGAGAGAGAGAGAGAGAGAGAGAGAGAGAGAGAGAGAGAGAGAGAGAAGGCGGAAGAAAATTGAGTGGGCGGAGGATGAGGAATAATTGTGCCAATGACGTCACAAATCCTGTGGCCATCCCGGGAAAATATGGGGGAGGGTGAAGGTGGGAGGAGGTTGGAGATCCTTCAGAGTCAGCCGTCTCTCCGTCTCTTTTGGCTCCAGAGATCCTTTTCTCCTTATCTTCTTCTTCTTCTCTTCTTCTTCTTCTTCTTCTTCTCTCAAGATCCCGACGACCACACGCCTGCACTCACAAGGAGGAAATATGGGAGCGAGGTCGTTCTCAGCGGTCGTACCACAGAATAATGGCTGCTGGATTTTTGGACGACCTTGCAGTCGTGGGCCGTGACTTGAGAGAGGGTATGGTTTTAACGGGACCGATGTGGATCTGTTCTTGAAGGGCAAGGGCCGAAATGGGCTGTACACTTTTCCAGCCCAGGACCGAATCTAGCTTCAGAAAGATAAAGAAGTGGGCTAAGGGACCTGATTTTGAAAGAAACTGCAAAACTTTCTGCAAGGGTTTGCAGTTTGAGAGGAAAAGAAAGCACTCACTGAACTTTCTGAATCTGGCAGAGGCTTGCTCACTGATTGGAGAGAAACGTCTAAAAGCCTCATCCACAGGCTACACTTTTCCAGCCCAGGACCGAACCTAGCTTCAGAAAGATACAGAAGTGGGTTAAGGGACCTGACTTTGAAATAAACTGCAAACCTTTCTGCAAGGGTTTGCAGTATGAGGGAAAAGAAAGCACTCATTGAACTTTCTATTAGGTTTATTCACTGATTAGAGAGAAAGGTCTATTTCTAACTGATTAAGTACAGACTCACTAATCAGAAAGAGATCTTCTGATTGGCTTAAGCCCCATTCATCAACTAAGAATCCATGACTAGAAAGATATGGAATTGGAATTGGCAAATATTATTTAGGCCAAAGGCCAAGTGCTGGGACCTACGATAAGGTCATTCATCGCTGAAACGGAAATTGAGAGAAAAAAGGTTTATTTAAAGGTGTAACAGGAGGAAAACCTCAAAGCAGTTGCACTATGAATCAATTGTTAGAAGTGGGTTAAAGAAAGTAAGATGGAAGAAAGGGGATATGAACGGAGGTACAGTAAAACGAATGAAAGGGGTTACAGCTATAGGGGCCACAGGGACGCTGAAAAGAGCCGTAACTACTGCCTACAGTGCACCGCGTGAGGTGCACTGACGGCATTTCCAAATGCCACAGCAAGAGAGAAATGTGAATCTCAGGCTGGCTTACGTGCAGCCGAGCAACCG
>NC_089786.1:70000-87500 GCF_040412425.1 Macrobrachium rosenbergii
CACTTATAGCCAACGCACAAATCCACGCAATTGTAGTATCTCTATGCGCGCGCGCACGTGTGCACGCACTGACACATCATATATATATATATATATATATATATATATATATATATATATATATATATATATATATATTTATAAATAAAAAAATATATATATACATAATATATAATATATATATATAGATAATATATATAGATAGATATAGAGAGAGAGAGATATAGAGAGAGATATACATATATATATGTATATATATATATATATATATATATAATATATATTAAAAATATAAAAATATAATATAAATATATATATATATATATATATATATATATTATATATATTATATAAAACATGAAAATATACAAAATAAAAATCTCTTAAAAATAAATAATGGATAGATGGAAGAGAGAGAGAGAGAGAGAGAGAGAGAGAGAGAGAGAGAGAGAGAGAGATAGTATATATATTCTGTATTTACAGATATGAAAATATATACAAACTAAAAATCTATTAAAAATAAATAATGGAAGACAAAGAGAGAGAGAGAGAGAGAGAGAGAGAGAGAGAGAGAGAGAGAGAGAGAGAGCAAGGCCTTGTCTTTTCGACCACAAAGTTCGACAATCGAACGAGAAGGCTTAGCAAACATTTCTATTGAAACCTCTCTGTCTCTCTTTCTCTCTCTCTGGCTTCGTTTTTTGCTCGTAAATCACGATCGCGTTGAGTGATTTACCTTGAGAACTGCTGGCCGTTGCTTACAGTGGTTCCTTCGTCCAAACTCAATACTCAGTTAACTATAAGTTTTCCTGTTGATATTTGGTACAACTAAAATTATTATTATTATTATTATTATTATTATTATTATTATTATTATTATTATTATTATTATTCAGAAGATGGATTGGAATGGAATGGAATATACAGTTTAGGCCAAAGGCCAAGCACTGGGAACTACGAGGTCATTCAGCGCTGGAAAGGAAATTGACAGTAGGTAGATTTGAAAGGTGTAACAGGAGGAAAATCTCTCAGTTGCACTGTGAAATCATTGTTAGGAGAGGTTGGACAGCAAGTTGGGAGAAAGATAATATGAGCGGAGGTGCTGGAACTTCAGAAGTTCAAGCCTAATACAATTGCCTTGACATTCATTTTCGTCTCTTTATTTATTAATTTAATTTACCTTTTATCTTATGAGGTTTGCTTGAATTCAGTTACATCGAGGGAGTGTAAGGGAATCTCCTATTATTATTATTATTATTATTATTATTATTATTATTATTATTATTATTATTATTATTATTATTATTATTATTATTTACAATTTACTTACGGCACAAAATAAAAATGGAAGTTAAGTAACTCGAAGATTTATATATACATTAATTATATATATACATATAAATATATATATATATATATATATATATATATATATATATATTATATACATATACATACAGTATATATGTATACATTTATACATACATATATATATGTATAAGAGCAATAAAACATTTTTAAAAGTAAAAAAATAAATAAATGAACGTATAATTACAAGAGAGAAGTCAGAAGCAATATGATAGAGAGAGAGAGAGAGAGAGAGAGAGAGAGAGAGAGAGAGAGAGAGAGAGAGAGAGACAGGACGTCGGCATGACAATGCCCCAAAAAGATCCTACGACGGTAAAGATCAAATGTCACTCAGGGAAGGATATATATTCACATCCTATCTGCATCCTTATCAAGGGCATTCGGAAACCGACAAATAAATCCTTATTTTCCTGGTGTGTGTGTGTATGTATATATATATATATATTTTTTTTTGCTTTTATAATTTTGTATATATTAATCTTTAAGTTACTCAACTTCCATTTTTATTTTACGCCCTACAGAAGTTTTAAATCGTAAATAATAATAATAATAATAATAATAATAATAATAATAATAATAATAATAATAATAATAATAATAACATAGGTAATATATATTTACTTACTGAACTATCAGTGGTAACGTCGACTGGAGTTGCTGGATACGCATCTGTGTCGCGGGATCGAGACTCGGCAGTGCCCGTCCATTTATCACTTATAAATTCCCCTTCGGTGATAATTCCCCATCGGGGATATTCCCGAGGCAGCGTGGATTTGATATTAAGCGACATTTGTAGCTTCATGATTGTATATAAACCACGGTGTGATAAAAGTGTCATATATATATTTATATATATATATATATATATATATATATATATATATATATATATATATATATATATATATATATATATATATATATATATATACATACATACATATATATATATATATATATATATATATATATATATATATATATATATATATATAATCTACACGTATGGAATTGTAATAACCACAATTTATTCATTTAAAAAACAATTAGAAAAACTAACTAAAAATTTGACCAGCTCGTCTTGGGATTCGTAGATATTGCTGAGATAATTCCACAGGTTTCCCTAAATGATGCTGAGATAATTCCCTAGGTTTCCCTAAATAATGGTAAGATAATTCCCTTTGTTTCCCTAAATGATGCTCAGATAATTCCATAGGTTTCTCTAAATGATGGTAAGATAATTCCTTAGGTTTCCCTAAATGGTGCTGAGATAATTCCTTAGGTTTCCCTAAATGGTGCTAAGATAATTCCATAGGCTTCCACAAATGATTCTAAGATAGTTTTCTAGGTTTTCCTAAATGATGTTGAGATAATTCCATAGGTTTCCTCTAAATGATGCTGAGATCATTCCCTAGGTTTCCTTAAATGATTCTGAGATAATGCCATAGGTCCCTTAAATGATGCTAAGATAATTCCCTAGGTTTCCTTGAATGATGCTAATTCCATAAGTTTCGTGGATAATGCTGAGTTAATTTTCATAAGTCTCGTAGAAAATGCTGAGATAATTCCATAGCTTTCCCTAAATGATGCTAAGATAATTCCCAAGGTTTCCCTAAATGGTGCTAAGGTAATTCCACATGTTTCGTTGATAATGCTGAGATCATTCTTATAGGTCCCATAGAAAATGCTGAGATAATTCCATAGGTTTCATAGATAATGCCGAATCACTCGTTACTCTGATACTTCTTCGAGGGAGGGGCAAGGATGGGTGGGCCTTTGGCCGCCGAATTGTTGCTGCTCTAAGGTTAAAGGTGAACGAGTGTCAAAAATGAGCAACGATTGCAATAACAAGAGTAACCAGCAACAAAAACAACAACAACGAGAACCCAGTTTGAAGGCCAACCCAAAATAAGCAAAAAAAAAAAAAAAAAAAAGTATGAATGTTGCAAACATGAATTATGAGAAGCCTCTCACGACTATGAGAATTGGATGATCTTTACCTTTTTTTATTTATTTATTTTTTTTATAGACCAGGATACTAGACAATGAGGGTCCTTCTTCTTCCTGCTGGCTAGCTGAGCTGAGGATCCTTCTCCCTCTTGGCTAGCTGAGCTGAGATCCTTCTTCTTCCTCTTGGCTAGCAGAGTTGAGATCCTTCTTTCTACTGCTAGCTAAGATGAGGAACCTCCTTCTTCCTCCTGGATAGCTGAGCTGAGGATCTTTCTTCTTCCTTCTGGCCAGCTAAGCTGAGGATCCTTCTTCTTCCCTCTGGCTATATGAGCTAAGGATCCTTCTTCTTCCCCCTGGCTAGCTGAACTGAGGATCCTTCTTTCTACAGCTAGCTAAGCTGAGGATCCTCCTTCTTCCTCCTGGCTAGCTAAGCTCAAGACTCTTCTTCCTCCTGGCTAGCTGAGCTGAGGACCCTTCTTCTTCCTCTGGCTAGCTGAGCTGAGGATCTTTCTTCTTCCTCCTGGCTAACTGAGCTGAGGATCCTTCTTCTTCCTTCTGGCTAACTGAGCTGAGGATCCTGCTTCTTCCTCCCGGTTAGCTGAGCTGAGGAGCCTTCTTCTTCCTCCTGGCTAGCTGAGCTGAGGATCCTTCTTCTTTCTCCTGGCTAGCTGAGCTGGGGATCCTTCTTCTTCCTTCTGGCTAGCTGAGCTGAGGATCCTTCTTCTTCTTTCTGGCTAGCTGAGCTGAGGATCCTTCTTCTTTCTCTCTTAAGCTCAAGACTCTTCTTCCTCCTGGCTAGCTGAGCTGAGGATCCTTCTTCTTCCTTCTGGCTAGCTGAGCTGAGGATCCTTCTTCTTTCTCCTGGCTAGCTGAGCTGAGGAACCTTCTTCTTCCTCCTGGCTAGCTGAGCTGAGGATCCTTCTTCTTCCTTCTGGCTAGCTGAGCTGAGGATCCTTCTTCTTTCTCCTGGCTAGCTGAGCTGAGGATCCTTCTTCTTCCTTCTGGCTAGCTGAGCTGAGGACCCTTCTTCTTCCTCCTGGCTAGCTGAGCTGAGGATCCTTCTTCTTCCTTCTGACTAGCTGAGCTGAGGATCCTTCATCTTCCTTCTGGCTAGCTGAGCTGAGGATCCTTCTTCTTCCTCCTGGCTAGCTGAGCTGAGGATCCTTCTTCTTCCTCCTGGCTAGCTGAGCTGAGGATCCTTCTTCTTCCTCCTGGCTAGCTGAGCTGAGGATCCTTCTCCTTCCTCCTGGCTAGCTGAGCTGAGGATCCTTCTTCTTCCTTCTGGCTAGCTAAGCTGAGGATCCTTCTCTTTCCTGGCTAGCTAAGCTGGGCATGGCAACAGAAAACAGGTACAGTTTTTGTGGGGAAAACTTGAAAATTCGAGGTGCAAATTGGTTCAGCCAGGAAGAAGGACATTATAAATGATAAAGCTATTTCTTTAAAATGAGACTTCATAAGAACTGGTCTTAATTTCCGAGAATAAAAAATCTTCTTTATATACAAAAGGTCCATCAATTTGTATTATGAACCTAGAATTGAGTTCAGGTCATCAATGATCTCAGCCACGAAGAAGTCAACATGGAGATGTCTTAATTCTTTCCCTAAAGATTAGGCCAGACACTAATTCGAATGATCTTAGATAAAGGTAGTTTCTTTTTTAATTGGTATCCCAAGATACAAGAACCATTTTGCAGCAGAAATTAAATTCAAGAAGGTATAAATCTTAAGCTCCTTCATTCCTGGACCTCAGAAGAAGGTGAGAATCTAATTCGACCTAAGATTTATCAGAGATGAAAGGAATAATTTAGCTTTTTTTTCTATCTTTCTTCTTTTACTTTTTGGATTTACGTAACACTTCGAGGCGCTCTAAGATTCTCTTCTTCTTCTTCTCCTCCTCCTCCTCCAGCTCCACTGACCTTCAAAAGAGGATCATCATCATCATCATTATTGGCCCCGGAGTCTCCCATGAACCTTAAACTTTAAGCTGAATTTTTTTCCTTTTTTTATTTTTATTTTCATCTCTCAAAGGGCTCTACTCTGAGGCGTCTTCTTCCCCTCCCACTACTACTCCTCCTCCTCACAAAACCCACCCACAAACGCCCATCACGTCCCCACCCACCCACAAAAAAACAACACACACACACAAGTACGTACACACACACACAACCGCTTGATGTTATCGAGGTATAATCCCCTTTTTCTTTTTCTTTTTATTCTTGGCCACTGTCCAGCTATTAATTGGTCCCCAAAATAAGTTTAACATTTCGGGGCTGTCTCTGGGAGGAGCCTCTGAAATTGCCTCCTTCTGCGCTTCTTCAGCGGGAAATGCTGCAGGACGGAAGATCTTCTGGGACAATTACTGGGCGAAGGTATTCTACAAATGTCTGAGGTTTGGAAATGAGGTATTTTGCTAAGATATCCTACAAATGTACCAGGTTGGGAAATGAAATATTTTGCAAAGGTGTCCTACAGATGTTTGATGTTTGGAGATGAAATATTTTGCGAAGGTATCCTACAGATGTTTGGAAATGAAATATTTTGCGAAGATATCCTACAAATGTTTGAGGTTTGGAAATGAGGTATTTTGCTAAGATATCCTACAAATGTTTGAGGTTTGGAAATCAAATATTTTGCGAAGGTATCCTACAAATGTTTGAGGTTTGGAAATGAAATATTTTGCGCAGGTATCCTACAAATGTTTGAGGTTTGGAAATGAAAAATTTTTTTTTGAAGTTACCCTACAAATGCCTGAGGTTTGGAAATGAGATATTTTGCAAAGGTGTTCTACAGATGTTTGATGTTTGGAGATGAAATATTTTGCAAAGGTATTCTACAGATGTTTGATGTTTGGAGATGAAATATTTTGCGAAGGTATCCTACAAATGTTTGAGGTTTGGAAATGAAATATTTTGCGAAGATATCCTACAAATGTTTGAGGTTTGAAAATGAAATGTTTTGCGAATGAATCCTACAAATGTTTGAGGTTTGGAAATGAAATATTTTGTGAAGGTATCCTACAAATGTTTGAGGTTTGGAAATTAAATATTTTGCGAAGGTATCCTACAAATGTTTGAGGTTTGTAGATGAAATATTTTGCAAAGGTATCCCACAAATGTTGGAGGTTTGGAAATGAGCTATTTTGCAAAGGTATCCTATCCTACAAATGTTTGAGATTTGGAATTGAAATATTTTGCGAAGATATCCTACAAATTTATCAATTTTGGAAACTGAAGGATTTGGGACACTTTCATCTGTACTGATTATTTGCTTATGACGAAAAAAGGTTTCAAGTACTTTTACTGAATGGAGCTGAAGATAGTTTATTACTTAATTTACTTATTTAAGTATTTTTTGTTAATTTATTTTTGTTTTTAGCAGAATTATGTAATAATGATTAGCGGACTTTTTCGAAGATTTTACTGAATGATGGTCTCTCTCTCTCTTGCCTTGGAAGTCTAAATGTAAAAAAGTATTTGTTGGAACAGGAAGACTTATAAGTCTAAATTGTTAAAAAGTAAATTTGACGTCTAAACGGCCCAAAAAAAAGTAATTTTGTAAGCAAAAGGCTAAAAAGCAACTTTGAAAGTCTGAACACTAACAGCAAAAGAGCTACAAATTCAAGGGTTAAGGTCTAAAGAGTAAGATTTAAAAGTCTCAAGGTAATTTTAAATATTCAAGACTTTCTGAAAGTCTAAGGTTAAGATCTAAGAGTAAGATTTAAGAGTCTAAAGGCAATTTTAAATATTCAACACTTTCTAAAAGTCTGAGGCTAAGGTCTAAGAGTAAACTTCAAAAGTCTGAAGGTAATTCGAATTTTTAACACTTCATATTCTCTTTCTTCCATCTTACTGTCCACCCTCTCCTTGCAATTGATTCATAGTGCAACTGCTTTGAGGTTTTCCTCCTGTCACACCTTTCAAACCTTTTACTGTCAATTACCGTTTCAGCGCTGAGCGACCTCATGGGTCCCAGTGCTTGGCCTTTGGCCTAAATTGTATACTCGACTCAAAAAGGATTTGGAAATCCCTGAATCATGATGGCTGTCGTTTCGTGTTTTGTTTTTTAGTCCAACTTTTTTTTCAATTTGTTTTTCTGAAGTTTTATACCCCAAAATGTTTAGTGACTGCGACATCCGTCCCCGAGAGAGAGAGAGAGAGAGAGAGAGAGAGAGAGAGAGAGAGAGAGAGAGAGAGAGAGAGAGAGAGAGAGAGAGAGAGAGAGAGTTACCGTATAAACGACATGAACATTTAGGAAATGTTTTTAACATTATTCTGAATTTCTTGGAGAGAGAGAGAGAGAGAGAGAGAGAGAGAGTTACCGTATAAACGAATGAACATTTAGGAAATGTTTCTAACATTATTCTGAATTTCTTGGAGAGAGAGAGAGAGAGAGAGAGAGAGAGAGAGAGAGAGAGAGAGAGAGAGAGAGAGAGAGAGAGAGAGAGTTACCGTATAAACGACATGAACATTTAGGAAATGTTTCTAACATTATTCTGAATTTCTTGGAGAGAGAGAGAGAGAGAGAGAGAGAGAGAGAGAGAGAGAGAGAGAGAGAGAGAGATGTGATGTGTGGAATTCTGTAGAAGTGTTCTCCATGGTTTTAATTAGGGAAAATTTGTAAAAATTCTACAGAAATCGTAGAGTGAAATAAGATAAATGAGACGTCTCTTGACAAAATTCATTTCAGTATAACATTCAAGATTAAGTCTTGTATACTTATATGCATATATATGTATATATGTATGTATGTATGTATATATATATATATATCCACACACCTTCAATAACTGACATTCACACGACCAATTTAAATAGCAAATGAATGATTACAGGATAATGAAAATTAACGTCAATAAAAGCCTAACCCCAAGGAACAGCAGGAAACAAAACTAGACCAAAATCTATGGTTCCATATGGAAGGACTCTAAGGTGTAAGCTTATTATCCTAGGGCGTGGCAGGGCGTGGCTGGCTGCCTCTAGGACCCTCTAGGTTAAAATGCCTCCTTCATCTGCAGTTCTAGAAGGCAGGGAGGTAGGAAGAAGTAGAGGAATAAAGGAGGAAACAGAAGAATTAAAAGGAACGGTGGTGGAGAATAGAGAATTTGGAGTGAGAAGGGATGGAGAGAAGAATAAAAGGGATAGTTGTCGAGAATAGAGAATTTAGAGGAGAATATAGACTTTCGAGGAGAATAGAAGGCAAAGAGGAGGAGAATAGGGAATTTGGAGGAGAATAGAAGGCAAATAGGAGGAGAATAGGGAATCTGGAGGAGAATAGAGAATTTGGAGGAGAATAGAAGGCATAGCGGAGAAGAACAGAGAATTTGGAGGAGAACAGAAGGCATAGCGGTGGAGAATAAGGAATTTGGAGGAGAATAGAAGGAACAGCGGTGAGAATAGAAGGAATATCGGTGAAGAATAGAGAATTTGGAGGGGAACAGAAGGCATAGCGGAGGAGAATAGGGAATTTGGAGGAGAATAGGGAATTTGGAGAATAGAGAATTTGGAGGAGAATAGAAGGCATAACGGAGGAGAATAGGGAATCTGGAGAAGAATAAAAGGCATAGCAGTGGAGACTAGGGAATTTGGAGGAGAATAGAAGGAATATCGGTGGAGAATAGAGAATTTGGAGGAGAATAGAAGGAATAGTGGAGGAGAATAGAGAATTTGGAGTAGAGGGGATGGAGAGAAAAAGAGAAGGAACAGTGGTGAATAGAGAACTTGGAGGAGAAGGGATGGAGAGAATAGAAGGAAGGAGAAGGGATGGAGAGAATAGAAGGAATAGTGGTGGAGAATTGAGAATTTGGAGGAGAACAGACGGAGAGAAGAATAAAAGGAACAGTGGTGAATAGAGAATTTGGAGGAGAAGGGATGGAGAGAATAGAATGAATAATTATGGAGAATGGAGAATTTGGAGTGAGAATGGATAGACAGAAGAATAGAAGCAAGAGTGGTGGGGAATAGAGAATTTGAAGGAGAATGGATGGAAATCAAATCCTGTAGATGCAGGCAGAATAAAGATTGGAGGAGTGAGAAGGTGAAAGAGACAGGGAATTTAGAGAATTTGGTAGAATTTGAAGCGCCGAGAATCAAGAGGATTCTGAGAGAGAGAGAAAATGAGGAAAACAATAAATAAAATCAAGCTAAAGGCGATATCACAAACACAAGAGAGGAATAAGAGATACATGATAAAAGAAGGAATAAGAGAAGATTCTCATGAGATGTAGAGTAAGAGATATTTTTTGTGTATACCAGATCTGTCTCAATACAACTGTTGTACAGAAGGACTTTTTCCACATGATACTGTCCCTCTGAACAGAAACTGTTCTACAAAAGAACAGTCTTACGAGGAAGGGCCTGTTTATGAACTGAAACTGTCCTACATTCTCTCTCTCTCTCTCTCTCTCTCTCTCTCTCTCTCTACAGAAACTAAGCTACATAATAACTCTTATAAGGGGTCTTACTGAGTAGAAACTGCTCTACAGTCATACTATTCTACAACAGAGGGTATCTTGTCTCTAAATAGTAAGAGCAATGCAGTACACTGCTCTACAAAAGAGCCGCTCTCTAAACAGCAAGTGTTCTACAGTACGCTGCTCTACAAAAGATAGCCTCTCTCTAAATAGCAAGTGTTACACAGAAAGTGCTCTACAAGAAATAGTCTCTCTCTAAATAATGACTGCTCTACAAGAAAAGTGCTGTTTTAAATAGCAGTTGTCCTACAGTTTACAGCTCTACAAGAGACAGGTCTCTCTCTCTCTCTCTCTCTAAATGATAACTGTTCTATAGCAGTCAGCCTCTCTCAACACAGGACGAAAACATTCAACATTACCAACTGCAGTTCCTACACAAAAACTGTTGTACGCACGATTCTACAACAGGAAATTCCTCTCTCTCTCTCTCTCTCTCTGTGCACTAAAAACGTGTTCAATTACAGACTCCATTAAACCCCTATGGTCTGGCTACCAACAATAATTCATAGCCCATCCTTTGAGGGAACCAATTTCACTGCCCCAACTGAAAAGAAGATGATGAAGAAGTCAGGAGAAAATATTGATGATATATTAGCAAAGGGGGCGAACGAGGTGCCTTGAAATTGGCCCGGGATTATGTAAGGGATATTATGGAACGTAAGCTATTATTATTATTATTATTATTATTATTATTATTATTATTATTATTATTATTATTATTATTATTATTATTATTCTCTCTGGGTGTAAGTTATTCCCAATGTATCGTGAAATCGCTATAAGTGATATTTGGGGCTTAATATGTGTATGAAACAAAATTCATGTGTCTATGTAGGTATGTGTATATGTACGTATGTTTGTATATAGTATGTATACACACACATATATATATATATATTATATACACATAATAATATACAGTATATATATATATATATATATATATATATATATATATATATATATATATATATATATATATATATATCATTATATACATATATACATATATAATGATATATATCTCAATTAATTTCATATTAGTTTCATATATATATTTTCGTATAAATTCTAAAGTCCCAAATCAATCAGAAACCTTTCTTTATAAGTAAAATGTTGGTAACATAAGAAACTAATTTACTATATTTATCATTTATTCATAAGGTCGTCTTCTATTCCCTAAAGGAGTCATGGCTGAACTATAATGTAAGAAGAAGGAATAATTCAAGTCTTTATATGTAAGAGTTTGTGATAAAGGATAGTATAACTGAGAGAATGTAAAAGGAAATGAGAAATAATAGAGGAAGAGAGAGAGAGAGAGAGAAAGAGAGAGAGAGAGAGAGAGAGAGAGAAGAGAGAGAGAGAGAGAGAGAGAGAGTGAAAATTATGAGTATATATATAAATATATACATATACATATATATAAATATTATATATATAAATTATATATATATAATATATATATATATATATATATATATATATATATATATATATATATATATATATATATATATATATATATATATATACATATACATATATTAGAGAGAGAGAGAGAGAGAGAGAGAGAGAGAGAGAGAGAGACTCTTGAACCACACCCAACCAGCGACCCTGAAAAAGAGACCGTGTATTCTGCTGTTACGTCGAGACAGGGCCCCAAATATTTTGGTAGGCGTAACATGAGAACAGAGAGGAACAACTGGAGATCATTTGTTCTTTTATTCAAAAACAAAACAAACAAACTTCTTCTTCTTCTCTTTGAATCATCTCAAGAAATCGGAAAAGGATTTTTTGTTAATTTGTATTTAGCAAAAAAAAAAAAAAGATTATGTAATTTGCATAAATTATGTTAATCAGCCCCTCATTAAGACTGTTATAATTATCATTACCATCAATTATACTTGTTATTCGTGAATCAAATTATTTATATAATTATATATATGAGGTTACACAGGTAAACCAAATTATTTACATAATTACATATACGAGGTTGAATATAACACGTAAACCAAATTATCTATATAATTATATATACGAAGATACATACGCCATTTAAACACCAAATCATCTATATAATTATGTATACGAGGTTACCCAAGTAAACTAAATTATCTAAATAATTATATATAAGATGTTACATATGGCAGGTAAATCAAATAATCTACATAATTATACGAATTCACTTATGACAGATAAACCAAATTATTTATATAATTATATATACGAGGTTACTTTATGATAAGTAAACACCAAAAATATTTATATATAATTATATATATGAAATTACGTAAGGCAGGAAAAAATTTATGAAGTGATATCAAACGCATTTATAATAAAATAAAAATGATTTTCCAAAATTAGCACAATTTTTATATAATAATAATAATAATAATAATAATAATAATAATAATAATAATAATAATAATAATAATAATAATAATACACTTTATGGCTTTACCTACTGAAACCCCATAAAAACTACAAAATTCATGACTGTACCCATTGAAACCAAAAAATCTATAAAATTCATGACTGTAGCCACTGAAACACCACAAAAATTACAAAATTCATTACTGTACCCACTGAAACTACAAAAACTACAAAATTCATGACTGCAGCCACTGAAACTACAAAAATCACAAAATTCATTTACTGTAGCCGTTGAAGATCTACAAAAATTACAACATTCATTTACTGTAGCCATTGGGACTACAAAAATCACAATATTAATTTACTGCAGCCTTTGAACCTCTACAAAAACTACAAAATTCATTTACTGTAACCTTTAAAAGACTACAAAAATTACACAATTTGACTGAACCTATTGAAACTATAAAAGTTACAAATTCATTTACTGTAGCCACTGAAACACTACAAAAATTACAAAATTCATTATTGTAGCCACTGAAACACTACAAAAACTACAAAATTCATTTACTGTAGCCACTGAAACTCTACAAAAACTACAAAATTCATTTACTGTAGCCACTGGAACTCTACAAAAACTACAACATTCATTTACTCTAGCCACTGAAACCACAAAAATCACAAAATCCATTTACTGTAGCCACTGAAACACCACAAAAACAACAAAATTCATGACTGTAGCCACTGAAACACTCCAAAAACTACAATATTCATTTACTGTAGCCATTGAAACGCCACAAAAACTACAAAATTCATTTACTGTAGCCACTGAAACCACAATAATCACAAAATCCATTTACTGTAGCCACTGAAACACCACAAAAACTACAAAATTCATGACTGTAGCCATTGAAACACCACAAAAACTACAAAATTCATTTACTGTGGCCATTGACAACACAATAATCACAAAATCCATTTATTGTAGCCACTGAAACACCACAAAAACTACAAAATTCATGACTGTAGCCATTGAAACACCACAAAAACTACAAAATTCATTTACTGTAGCCATTGACACCACAATAATCACAAAATCCATTTATTGTAGCCACTGAAACACCACAAAACTATAAAATTCATGACTGTAGCCATTAAAACACTCCAAAAACTATAAAATTCATGGCTGTAGCCACTGAAACACTCCAAAAACTACAAAATTCATGACTAGCCATTAAAACTACAAAAATCACAAAATTCACTTACTGTAGCCATTGAAACTACAAAAAACACAAAATTCATTTACTGTACCCAATGACATTCCCTCTTCAACCCCAAACCCCCGCCATGACTCAGCAGTTAACCAAAGAACCGACTGATTTCCTTAGCACTTCAGGTCCTCAGGGGAAACACTGTTTTCATCGCATGGCCTTCTGGGTAACCGAAATTCCGAAGGGAACGGAAGTTATTTCGGAATGCTCATTGGAAAGTCATAGCGTCCTCGTGTTAATGACTTTCGTGTCTGAAGGATTCTCGTTTTCTGTTGCTGGCGGATGACGGACGTAGGGGTAACTTCACAATATCTGGTGTCAATTCAGTATTAATGTAATTACCCAGAAGATGAACCCTATTCGTATGAAACAAGCCCACCACAGGGGCCATTGACTTGAAATTCAAGCTTCCAAGGAATATAGTGTTCATTTGATTATTATTATTATTATTATTATTTGGCAGCAGACCCTCTTTTAAGCAGGTTTATTGAATATTATTGTTGCTTCAGTTGCATTTATTTTATAGAATAAGTCTTCTATAAAATGAATCCAGCTGAAGCAGCAATAATATTCAATTAAACCTATTATTATTGTTATTATTATTATTACTCAGAAGATGAAACCTATTCATATGGAACAAGCCCACCAAAGGGGCCACTGACTTGAAATTCTTAAGCTTCCAAAGAATATTATGGTGTTCATTAGAAATAAGTAACAGAAGGTAATCAGAAATGCAGATCACATTAAAAAAGAAAAAAATACTAACAAACTAATAAATAAATCTATAACAAGTAAAAAATGCGCCGAAGTTTCTTCGGCTTAATCGAGTTTTCTGTACAGCGTATAATCAAGGCCACTGAAAATAGCTTTATCTTTAGTGGTCTCGGTATAATGCTGTATGAGCCGCAGTGGTGGCCTGGCCTATATCGTTACCAGACGCACGATTATGGCTAACTTTAACCTTAAATAAAATAAAAACTACTGAGGCTAGAGGGCTGCAATTTGGTATGTTTGATGATTGGAAGGTAGATGATCAACATACTAATTTGCAGCCCTCTAGCCTCAGTAGTTTTCAAGATCTGAGGACGGACAGAAAAAGTGCGGACGGACAGACAAAGCCGCCACAACAGCTTGCTTTAACAGAAAACTAACAACGAAATGACAAACAGAAACAATTAGGACATGAAAACAGCAAAAAATATCTACTCGACCTACAGAAATTAAACTGAATTACAAAATAATATATACTCGTTCCCTGGTTTCAATTACCCGGGCAAAATCCACAAACGAGTTCATCAAACATCGCAGTCATAATTCCTGTAATGTACGAAGCATAAAAATATATCATTTTCTAATTCCAAATTTCCTCTTCAACTCAGCGCTAATTAATACTTTTCTACCTCTGATGTGAATTGTATTTTGAATGATGATGAATGTAGACTTAAAATGATTTTTTTTATGATTGGTATGCTGTGCAGGTTTTAATGAGTGAAATGTATTTTTACGTGGCATAATGGTTTATGGAGTTAAACGATGGCATGTATGTATGTATGTATGCATGTATGTATATATTATAATATATATATATATATATATATATATATATATATATATATATATATATATATATATATATATACATATTATATATATATGGTTATATATATATCATATATATATAGACAATATATATGTATATATAGAATATATATATATACACATATATATATACATATACATATATATACATACATATATACACACAAATTCTACCCATATATTATAACACTATACTCTGATACACTTCCATAGCTATACAAATGCATCGTGTCTACACCTTCCTTATTCCTGGCTTGACACAGCACTTGATCTACTTGAATACAACACTTCTTTCTTCAAAGGCACTTTCCTTAGCACTTTTTCCTCAAATGCACTTTTAATAACTCCCACGATTATGCACGTTAAAATTACTGTTGATATTTAAATATATGCGTCCTTACCTCTTATTTTCATAGTGAAGCTCATGATAGACTTGTATACGTTCTAATTAGTTTATTGAATTGAACTGAAATGAATACACAATTTAGGCCAAAGGTCAAGCACTGGGACCTATGAGGTCATTCAACGCCAAGACGAAAATTGAGAGTAAGAGGTTTGAAAGGTGTAACAGGAGGAAAACCTCGCAGTTGCACTATGATAAACTGTTAGGAAAAGGTTGAGGAAAGTAAGATGGAAGAATGAATATGAACAGAGGTACAGTAAAAGGAATGAAAGGGGTTGCAGCCATGGGCCTAAGGAAGTGGACACTGAAAAAGAACCTTAAGTAATGCCTACAGTGCACCGCGTGAGGATAACTTACAGCACTACCCCCCTACGGAGTCTACCTGTCCTCAGTTACCTGTTAATTAGATGGCCCGTCAGGTCAAGTGTTTATTCCTATCGTCAAGAAATATGTCTGGAAAAACTGTAACTATTTATTTTTACTCTTCATGAAACTATATAGTACATTTAATAACTGCTTTTGTTATTTGTTAGAAGTATTATATAATTTCATGAACTCATTTCTACTGGAAATGGAAACTTATCTAATCAACGGGTTTATTGCAAATGAAACTAGTTTCATTAACAGATTCTTCTTGCCAATGGAAAAGTATTACATTACCAATTTTAGTTTTCTGTAAAAGAAAACTATTGAGCTGGCTTTGTCTGTCCGTCCGCGCTTATTCTGTCCGCCCTCAAATCTTAAAAACTACCGAGGCTAGAGGGCTGCAAATTGGTATATTGATCATCCACCCTCCAATCATCAAACATACCAAATTGCAGCCCTCTAGCCTCAGTAGTTTTGATTTTACTTAAGGTTAAAGTTAGCCATGATCGTGCTTCTGTCAACGATATAGGATATGCCACCACCGGGCCATGGTTAAAGTTTCATGGGCAGCGGCTCATACAGCATTATACCGAGACTACCGAAAGATAGATCTATTGTCGGTGGTCTTGATTATACGCTGTAGCGGCTGTACAGAAAACTCGATTGCGCCGAAGAAACTTGGTCGCATTTTTAACTTGTTTTCTCGTGAAACTTGTTTCATTACCAGTTATTTCTTGCAAAGGGACACGTGTTTCATTAACAAGTTATTTGCAAATTGAAATGTGTTACATTAATAAGTTTATTTTGAAAATGGAAGTGTTTCATCAACAGTTTTGTCCTGCAAATTGAAACGGGTTGCATTAACGATTTATTTTCATTGCAAAAGGAAGTGTGCTTCATCAACAACGTATTCTTGCAAATGGAAACTTGTTTCATTACCAATCCTTTCTTGCGAATGGAAACGTGTTTCATTACCAATCCTTTCTTGCAAATGTTAAAGTGTTTCATCAACAAGTTTCTACTAAAAATGGAAACGTGTTTTATTACCAATCCTTTCGGGCAAATTGAAACTCGTTTCATCTAATTGGGCTTCACTGCAAATAATGACGTGTTTCATCAAGAGATGCAAATTTTCTGAAAATAAAAAAAAATAGTACATCATCTATGCCTTACCACAAATCATTAGCTAGCTGCTAGTCTGTGCCTTTAACTGATTCGTGTCCTAAGGAAAATGATGTTAATTTCACTCTGGTTTTTCCTTCACGTAAAAGTAATTCTAATTCTCACAGACCTTCAGTTGTGTCATTAACAATTACTGAAACCAAGCTATTGTTATTTTTAACTTATCTTCATCGCTAACTAGCTTTCCCAAGGGAAGGCCGGACACAGAATCTTTGATCCAACGTTTCTATTTTATTTACAGATTCGTGAAGAGTGCCTCTTTCGTTAACACGTTTTGATTTTCTGTAAGAGAAAACTATTGCGCCGGCTTTGTCAGTCCGTCCGCACTTTATTCTGTACGCACTTTTTTCTGTCCGCACTTTTTCTGTCCGCCCTCAGATCTTAAAAACTACCGAGGCTAGAAAGCTGCAAATTGATTTATTGATAATCCACTTTCCAATCATCAAACATACCAAATTGCAGCCCTCTAGCCTCAGTAGTTTTTATCCTTATTTAAGATTAAAGTTAGCAATAATCGTGCTTCTG
>NC_089786.1:92500-102500 GCF_040412425.1 Macrobrachium rosenbergii
TAGATCCATGTCATGTGGGCAGTGACGAGTTACCAAAACAAGTAAAAAAAATTGAAGAAATTTCATTCAAAGGCAACACATCACAGTTACGAGCTTGTCACGACATCACAGTTACTGTATATAGCTTACATCCACGATATCACAGTTCCTAAATAGCCTACCTTTATGAGATCACAGTTCCTAAATAGCCTACCTTTATGATATCACAGTTACTAAATAGCTTACCTTTATGATATCACAGTTCCTAAATAGTCTATCTTTATGATATCACAGTTATTAAATAGCCTATCTTTATGCTATCACAGTTACTAAGTAGCCTACTTTTATGATATCACAGTTCCTAAATAGCCTACTTTTATGCTATCACAGTTACTAAATAGCCTACTTTTATGATATCACAGTTCCTAAATAGCCTACCTTTATGATATCACAGTTACTAAATAGCCTACCTTTATGATATCACAGTTCCTAAATAGTCTACCTTTATGATATCACAGTTCCTAAATAGCTTAACTCTACAATATCACAGTTACTAAATAGCTTACCTCGTGATATCACAGTTCCTAAATAGCTTAACTCTACGATATCACAATTCCTAAACTGGCTACTTCTACGATATCACAGTTACAAGCCTCCCTCACGACACCACAGTACCCAACCCCCCCCCAACCTTGTACAATATCAGACCAGATCATTCCCACGGGAACAAATTCTATCCTAGAAGGTCCCCAGACGCAATGATTATCAGTCTGAGCAATTACAGCCAATGGAGAGAGAGAGAGAGAGAGAGAGAGAGAGAGAGAGAGAGAGGCATAAAAATATCTTTCGCAAGAACTGGTTTTGTTTTTCCACCCAGCCAAGAGTTGCCGCTTGCTCTACTCACCGTGAGAAAGTGGCTTATCAAGAAGAAAAAAAAAATGGCTAAGCAAGAAATTCGCTAAGCAAGAACATGGCTAAGCAATTATCTGCTTAGCAAAATAAATGACTAAGCAAAAATTAAATAATTAAGCAAAATAAACGGCTAGCAGAAAAATATCAAAGGAAGAAATCTGCTTTGCAAAATAAATGGTTAAGTAACAATTTTGCTTAGCACAAAAAAATGACTAAACAGGATATTTGCTAAGTAAGAATAAAAAAAAAACTATATAACAAAAAAGTTTGAACAAGAAATCTGCTAAGCAAAATAAAAAAGATAGTTAAGCAAAAAATTCACGAGAAAAATTTTTCTAAATTAAAAAAAAAAACAAGCAAAAAGATATTAGTAGATTTGTGCCAAAAATCACTTGCCGATTTTGATCAAAATTGGAACAATGACAGTCCAGGAATGTGGTGATAAATGATTAGATTTTGGGAGAGGTGGGAATCTAGATTAGATTTTGGGAGAGGTGAGAATCCCGATTAGATTCTGGGAGAGGTAAGAATCAAGGTTAGATTCTGAGGGAGTAGGAATCAAGATTAGATTCTGGGAGAGTAGGAATCCAAATTAGATTCTAGGAGAGGTAGGAATCCAAATTAGATTTTAGGAGAGGTAGGAATCCAGATTAAATTCCAGGAAAGTTAGGAATCCAGATTAAATTCCAGGAGAGTTAGGAGTCCAGATTAGATTCTGGGAGGGTAGGAATCCATATTAGATTCTAGGAGGGGCAGGAATCCAGATCAGATTACAGGCGAGGTAGGAATCCAAAGTAAATTCCAGGAGATGTAAGAATCCAAATTAGATTCCTGAGAGCATTCCTAACTGAATGCAGGATTCTGTAGAATTCTTCTTAAGGATTCAGTAAAATCCTGTAGAATTCTTCTTACAGGATTCAGTAGAATTCCGTAGAATTCTTCTCACAGGATTCAGTAGAATTCTTCATCCAGGATTCTGTAGAATCCTGTAGAATTCTCCTTACAGGATTCAGTAGAATTCCGTAAAATTCTAATTTCAGGATTCAGTAGAATTCTGTATTCTTCTTCCGGGATTCTGTAGAATTCTGACGCAAAGGAGTGACGCAAGAGTGAGTTTTTTGATATACTAGTTGTGATTCCTCAGTCAGAATAAAAAAAAAAAAAAATAAATAATAAAACTGGTCCACTAAGAGACGCCAAGTTAAGGTCATAACTGTATTGTCCAACTGCAAATTTATGAGAAGGAAAATGGATGACGTCAGCGATTTTACGTTAAAACAAGGTCAAAAGGTCACTGATAACTCCCAGGAGATTGATTGCAATAATCAATTATTTCAAATTCAGATTTGCAGCTGGGATAATTACCCTAGCTTCGTGGAGAGAGAGAGAGAGAGAGAGAGAGAGAGAGAGAGAGAGAGAGAGAGAGAGAGAATGCAGGCTGGTTGACTTCATACTCCAAACAGAGAGAGAGAGAGAGAGAGAGAGAGAGAGAGAGAGAGAGAGAGAGAGAGAGAGAGAGAATGCAGGCTGGTTGACTTCATACTCCAAACAGAGAGAGAGAGAGAGAGAGAGAGAGAGAGAGAGAGAGAGAGAGATTGTGGACTGCCTGAGTTAATACTCCAAACAGAGAGAGAGAGAGAGAGAGAGAGAGAGAGAGAGAGAGAGAGAGAAAGTCGGGATGATTTGATACTGTATAGAGAGAGAGAGAGAGAGAGAGAGAGAGAGAGAGAGAGAGAGAGTTAGGGTTCCTTGATACTGTAGAGAGAGAGAGAGAGAGAGAGAGAGAGAGAGAGAGAGAGAGAGAGAGAGAGAGTTACGGTTCCTTGATACCGTAGAGAGAGAGAGAGAGAGAGAGAGAGGGAGAGAGAGAAAGCGAGTGAGTTACGGTTCCTTGATACCGTAGAGAGAGAGAGAGAGAGAGAGAGAGAGAGAGAGCATTATTTCCTCTTCTCTGCTTGACTCATCCAAAGGCAGCAAAAAGGTCACTAACTCGTACAGTGTGATTTCCTACAATCTCGCAATACGGGGAAATATGCGCGCGCGCACACACTCACACACATACCGATCTACGCGTTACCCTAAGGGTGGGAAATGGGGTGGACCAACCTTTCCTCGGTGGGAAATTGGGCAATGTACGACGGAAGTCATTAAAAAAAAAAAAGGGTTCAAGACATGGGACAGGGAGACATGGTGCCTTTTTGTAGCCCAGGTCTGAAGACAGTGAATATTAGGTGTATATATATATAAAAAAAATATATATATATACATACATAAACAAAACCTCACAATCACTGGAACAAATTTTTCTATTTTGTTAAAAAAAATCCAATGTGCGCTTTCAGTTTAAAAACAGATTATTATAAAATCCTTACACTGTGTTTACTCAAGTTTAAAACTGCCATAATAATGCTTTCTTTCCTATTTTGAGTTTGAAGAAGAGAAAAAAATTTAAAGCAATAAAAAAATAAATAAAGAATGTAAAGTAATAAAAAAATATTTTGAACATTTTAACATACTGTAGGTACCCCAGTTCAATCCCAGGTCTGAGTTCAAACTGCGTTTAAAGAAGAAAAGATTTTAAAGTAATAAAAAAAAAGATTTTAGCCATTTTGACATATTTTAGGTACCCCAATTCAATCCTTTACCTGATCTTTTATGTTTGAAGAACAGAAAAGTTTTAGAAGTAATAATAAAAAAAATATATTTCAAACATTTTGGCCATTTTGACATATCCCAGGTACCCCACCACAATCCCTGGTCTGAGAAAAAGGAAAAACAACATTTGGCAAATGGACTATGATGGACCAGTACTCACCGGAAGCTGCATGAAGGTACTGTTCGTGATGGCTGGGAGGGAGAGCCGTGGCCTGACCACTCCCGAAGACGCCGTCGAGGTGTTCCTGAAGGCCAGGGGCCCCTGGAGTTCGGAGGGAAGTGACTGAGCGAAGGTGTTGAACTGGGACTCCTCCGGGCCGAAATCGAGGTACTGGCTGGGGACAGTGCCAGGGTTGACACCTCCGGAGGCACCGCTGATGTGTCTTGGCACTGGCTGACCAAATCGACTCCCTCCTCCTCCTCCTCCTCCTCCTCCTCCACCACCTCCTCCGTCGAAAGCGTTCCCTTGGAAGAGTGGGTTGACCCCGAACGTAGGGTCATACACTGTCAGGTTAAAGGTCGCTGGGTGTAATGCCATGGTCGGGTAAACTTCCAGCGGAAGAGAGAGAGAGAGAGAGAGAGAGAGAGAGAGAGAGAGAGAGAGAGAGAGAGAGAGGGGGGTCTTTCACACGCTAGCTACCAGAGGCTCTGGGGACGTTTTCTCTCACAGAATGAATCAGCCAAGTTGAATAATATGATTTTCTCGACTTAATTCAGTTCCCTTTTCCCGAACCTGGTAAAATTCACCTTCGGTTGTGGTCACAGAACATTGGGACGTATTTTTTCTTCAATTTCAACACCACTGGAACTAATTGCAATCACGAACTGGAACAAAAAAAAAAAAAGGAACAATTTCTCTCACACCTCGACTGAGCGCACTCGGCTAATTTTCAGACGTCACTGAACACTAAATCCTACTGGTCTCCTTCTGGTCGTCACTTTTTCCAGACGCATCGATATCCTACGGGCGATAAAACACACGAAGGATGTCCTTAAAGGCTAGAAGGATGACTCCTATTACACTTTACAATATATTCCCATAGTAGAGTATAAAAGCAACTTGTCTAAGTTACTTAGAAAGGCTTCTTCTCCTTAACTCTGCTCCTCCTCTCTGACGGTGCCATAACTGCTGCTCTGCTGCGGCGGGAGTTTTGGCTACAAGAGAGAGAGAGAGATAGAGAGAGGGCAAGTGAGAGAGAGAGAGAGACAGAGAGAGAGAGAGGGAGCGAGCGAGAGAGAGAGAGCGCACGTGAGCCCAGCTCTCCTACAGCAACTGACTTGTGGTGTGGAAGGCTTATTATTGCATGGTCTGGGTGAAGACACCTCAACCGCACTCTGTGAGAGAGAGAGAGAGAGAGAGAGAGAGAGAGAGAGAGAGAGAGAGAAGAGAGGCAGAACAACTGTCCTTCAGTCCCTCACGGGAAGTAGGAGGGAGGGGGAGGGAGGCCGGAGGGGTAGGGAGCCCCAGGAAAGGTTCTTACGATAGCGGTGTTCGAGCCAGTCTCTCTCCCTCTCCTTGGGCAGGCTAGACTTCAAGACTTACTGAGAGACTTTTAAATCTCTTCCGAGACTTTGGCCACTGGGGGGGGAGACTTAAGAGGAACCAGCCAGTCTCTCAAACATCGGCGGCCTCGTTGTTGCCCGCATGGAACTGTTTCAAAGGGGCTTAGACAGTCTCAGACCTCTGCTTAAATCCTTTGATTTTTTTTCCCTTGTAAGGCGTCACTGTCCCACAGCTGGAATGATAAAAGAAAGAAAATATTTAAAGATTTATTTTAAAAAGCCTTCAGGAGTATTCTAAACTAAATAACTAAACCTAAGCATCATAAACATCTTTACTAAACAGTTATACCTCCTAGGGAAGGTATATATAGGCCTAAGAGTTCTCATTCTCTTAACCTGGGAACATTAGACCTAAGCATTCTCATTCTCTTAACGCCAAAAAGAATAGATCCAAACTTCTCCTTCTCCTAACCCTAAAACGCTTAGACCTAAACACTCTCCCCTAAACCCCGTTTTTAGACCCAAGACGTAACGTACCGCGTCCGAGCGAGCGCAAATATTTCGAGAGCTTATTCTAGACCTGAGATATCACATTCTCCCAACCCGAAAACGTATAGACCGAAGTTTCTCATTCTCTTCACTCCAGAACTTAACACTCTCGTTCTCCTAACAGTACAACGCACAGACCTAAACACTCTCCCCTAAACCCTGTTTTTAGACACAAGACGTAACGTACCGCCGCGTCTGAGTGAGAGCAAATATTTCAAGAGATAGGTACCGTTAGGATTGGCACGCAGGTCAAAAGCCAAGTTCGCCCAGTCAGTTTGGAATGATATAGAGTCCTTTTTTTTTCTTTCTCTCACTCTCTCTCTCATTCTTCCTTTCTCTCATCTGTTTCTCTTCCGTTTCCTGCTGCTTGCTTGCTTCTCTCTCTCTCTCTCTCTCTCTCTCTCTCTCTCTCTCTCTCTCTCTCTCTCTCTCTCTTTCGTGACCTTCAATTTAAAACGTATTGGGGTGACTGTGTAGGCGTCACTCAAACTTGACATTCCTTTTTGCGCTGAGAGAGAGAGAGAGAGAGAGAGAGAGAGAGAGAGAGAGAGAGAGAGAGAGAGAGAGAGAGAGAAACTCGCCCGCGATAATATCGCGCAGGATTTTCTTGACTTCCACAAGATTAGTGATGGAATGATTGTTTTTTAATGACATTCCTTTTGAGCGCGCGCGGAGAGAGAGAGAGAGAGAGAGAGAGAGAGAGAGAGAGAGAGAGAGAGAGAGAGAGAGAGAGAGAATTTTCTTCTATTGTAAAAGTTTATCGGAAACAAATGCTATTTGTTCACGTGCATATGTTAACTGCCTTTATGATTCTTGTGTGATAGAGAGAGAGAGAGAGAGAGAGAGAGAGAGAGAGAGAGAGAGAGAGAGAGAGAGAGTTAACAGATAAAAAAATGAAAACAAGAAGGATTGATAAGGTTGCCTCTCAGTGACGTAATCATGATGTCATCGTGACGTCATGAATACGTCACGGCCTTCCGCCATTCTCTTTGAACAGGTGTAAACACCAGAGGCGATGACGTCAAGGTCACGTGTTTTAGCCTTCCCGGGGAAGGAAGAAATTGGATAAGCACCTCTCTCTCTCTCTCTCTCTCTCTCTCTCTCTCTCTCTCTCTCTCTCTCTCAATTGTTGCTTGTTCCTATTCAAATTTGTTTATGCTAATGTATTTTAAAATGAATTCAACAGTCAGTCAATCAAATGAAGGTACTTTCTTTCTCTCTCTCTCTCTCTCTCTCTCTCTCTCTCTCTCTCTCTCTCTCTCAGGTAACGCTTTCTATCCTAGGTTAGGTCAGGTCAGGTCACGACAGACTGAGGAAAAACAATGCTAGTTTATCAACAACCAGGAAAAACTTGGCCCCCCAAAAGCCTAAGTCACTCTGAGTTCCTAATGGCCCATAACCCACAAAACTGTATCAGACCTCAAAACAAGAAATCGATCAAACAAGAAATCAATAAGCAACCAATCAACCACCTAATATTTGTATATTTATATTTGCATTTATATATTCTGCTGACCTTGGCTCCTGCTAGTGGGAAGGAAACCAGAATGGTGTCAAGAACAGGAAGTATCTCAGATGTGTGAGCTGAAACTGTGTTGGTCTGACTGAGCCAGATCTATCATCACCAACATCATCAGCTGTTGATGAGAGAGAGAGAGAGAGAGAGAGAGAGAGAGAGAGAGAGAGAGAGAGAATCTTGACCTATGATGTGCTTTTGGAATAATAATAATAATAATAATAATAATAATAATAATAATAATAATAATAATAATAATTTTATACAGCTTGAATTTCTTGTTCCCCCAACGTTATTTTACGCGAAGGTTTGGCGTTGCAATCGGCAAGGTCACCGACACGGCAATTTTCCGGTAGTGAACTCAACCACAAAACATAACTGTTGTATTTGTTACTATTAGTGTTGTGAAATGAAATTGGTATTATATATATATATATATATATATATATATTATATATTATATATATATATATTATATATATATATATATATATATATATATATATATATATATATATATATATATATATATATATATATATATAATTTTGTAATAGGCGTTATTATTATTATTATTATTATTATTAATCGAAATAAATTATCAAAATGAAAAAATATTACCCACCGTAAACAAAAAAACTCCATTCCAAAGAAATCTCATGAAAACCAAAACAAAACGAAACCCCAAAAAATACATTAAGGGCGCCGTGACGTCATGAGTCGTCAGCCAATCAATCGCCCTGTTCCTTCTCGTGACCTCCGACAAGAAAGTCTTTGTTGTGGATCGTTTGTCTTTTGTTTTTTTTATATATTTTGTTAGTTCGTTTGTCCGTTCTTCTTTGAAAGTTCGTCAGAATGATTAATCAAGATTTTCCGTGGGTAGATTTTGACGAAGATCTGACTACAGTTGGCCCATGTGACTAGAAGTAGCAGCAGGTAGTGGTGGTGGTATAAGATTTTGGGGAAAGGTGCCTGGGATGCTGTTTAGCCTTGGCGGAGGTTTGCGAGAAGTTATAACGAAGGAACTGACACCTTAGACAACTGTTATGACAACATTATAACAACAAAAAGCTATACCAGTGAAACTGACACCTTAAACAACTGTTATGACAACATTATAACAGCTGAGTTATAACAATGAAATTGACACTGTAAACAGCTGTTATAAAAATATGATAACAGAAATTATAACAACAAAACTGACACCTTAAACAACTGTTATGACAACAATATAACAACTGAAAGTTATAACAACGAAACTGACATCTCGAACAACTGCTGTGACAAGATTCGAACAACAGAAGGTTATAACAATGAAACTGACGCCTTAAACAACTGTTATAAAAATATGCTAACAACAAATTATAACAACAAACCTGACCTTAAACGACTGTTATGACAACATTAGAGCAACAGAAAGTTATAAAGAAGAAACTGACACCTCAAACCACTGTTATGAAAACATTATAACAACAGAAAGTTATAACGAAGAAACTGACACCATAAACAACTGTTATGACAACATTATAACAATAGAAGGTTATAATGGAAAAACTGACACCTTAAATAACTGTTATGACAACATTAGAACAACAGAACGCTATAACAATGAATCTAACACCTTAAACAACTGTTATGACAACATTAAAACAACAGAAAGTTATAACAATGAAATTAACAACTCAGACAACTGTTATTACAACATTAGAGCAACAGAAGGTTATAACAGAGAAACTGACGCCTTAAACAAGTGTTATGACAACCAAATAACAACAAAAGACATAACAGTGAAACTGACACCACAATAAATATTATAAAAATATTATGACAACATGATAACAATAGAAGCTATCACAATCAAACTGACACCTCAAACAACTGTTATGACAACATTATAACAACCAAAAGCTATAACAGTGAAACTAACACCTTAAGCAACTGTTTTGACAACATTATAACAACAGATATTACGAAAATACTGACACCTCAAAAACTGTGACAACATTAGAACAACAGAAAGTTATAACAACAAAACTGACACTTCAAACAACTGTTATGACAACACTATAACAACAAAAGGTTATAACAACTGTTATAACAACCAAAGAAACAAAGAATGTGAATATTCTTAGCGCCAACAAACCAATTCTCACAAAGAACGAAGGAGATTCAAAAGGTTTCTCACGACTGACGTATAACGGAATGAGAGAGAGAGAGAGAGAGAGAGAGAATTCCGTTTTAGTTATACGGCGGAGGAAGTGAAAAAATGTATTTTATGAGTACGTGAATGAGAGAGAGACAGAGAGAGAGAGAGAGAGAGAGAGAATTCCGTTTTAGTTATACGGCGGAGGAAGTGAAAAAAATTTTATGAGTACGTGAATGAGAGAGAGAGAGAGAGAGAGAGAGAGAGAGAGAGAGAGAGAGAGATATGATTTAACTAATGACAAAAAATAGTCGTGAGAGAGAGAGAGAGAGAGAGAGAGAGAGAGAGAGAGAGAGAGAGAGAGAGAGAGAGAGAGAGAGATTATATAATCTAACGAATGGCAGAAAAAGTAATCGAGAGAGAGAGAGAGAGAGAGAGAGAGAGAGAGAGAGATCGTTTCGTCAAAAAGAAAACGTATCAGTAAATTTATTTTCTCTCTCTCTCTCTCTCTCTCTCTCTCTTTTTGTCATTCTCTCACGATTACATTTTTTGTCATTCGTTAAATTTACAATAAAACACCTCTCTCTCTCTCTCTCTCTTACCTTTTCTCATTCTTAAAGTGCCCTTGACAATTCCGTGGGTACAATTCAGTGCCATAAACTTAAGGTAACAATTTCACTGTATTCACTGTAATTTCACAAGGACACGTTTTATATATATATATATATATATATATATATATA